>NC_057800.1:139869522-139987329 GCF_018294505.1 Triticum aestivum
CCCCTCGCCCGCCTCGCTCTCCGCCGTGCGCCTCTTCTTCTCCTCCCTCTCCCCGATCCTCTCCTCCTCCCTCCTCCCCAAGCACCTCCCCTCCGCCCCTACCCCGCTTTCCTTCCACCTCCCCACGGCCACCCTCGCCTCCCTCGCCCCGCTCCGCCGCCTCGCCCTCCCGGCCTCGCCGCACCCCCGCGTCACTGCCTCCTCCTCCATCGCCAAGTCGCTCCTCCAGCTCGAGCACGACTACTCCTGGGACGCCGAGTCCCAACACGGCCGCCGCCGCCGCGTCTTCGACCGGCCGCCCAATTTGGCGGTTCTCTTCACGTCCGTCTCTGATTTCGAGGAATTCGGGGAGAACGCCAGCCCTGAGAAGAGGTTTCGTGGGGTTTTCGAGCCGGTGAGGGACCGGCTTCAGTCCAGGGGCATACAGGTGTGCTGGGTTGCCGTTGGTTCCACCGGCGAGGGGATACGGAGGGCGGTGACAGACCTAGGGTGGAGGTTTACGACAGCAGATGCAGTCACGTTGGGGTCGGCGGTTGCCCCGCCAGGGCTCGTCTGGGGAGGTGTTGGATTTGGGTGTGGGGGAGGTGGACGGCGAGGTGAGGTAGTGTTGGAGATCGCCGATGTGAAAGGGAAGCCACTGGTCTGCAAGGGCTGCGAGGTTGAGATTGTTAGCTCCACGCCGTCGCAGGTGGGTAGCCACGGTGTGTCCAGGATACATGTGAAGGCGGTGTGTGAGGTGGGGAATTGGGAGCAGTTAATGGGCAGAGATGGCGAGGTTGCTCTGGTACGTGGGTTGCCACAGGATAGGAGCAAGGGTGACGGTGAAGGAGCTGTGGACAGGGAATTTTTCCCTCATCGGCTTCTTGAGTTGGTTCTTGCTGATGAGAGCAATTGCCTTCGGGCTGGAATGCCTATTTGGCAGCTCATTCTGGTTTTCCTTAATAGGAAAAACTATTGTGCAATGGTTTCGATTTCTGATGGAGACGAGAAGTCTGTAGATGGCCTTCTCGTACCTTTCTCGATGAGCTGTGCATTACTGCATGTCGACAGGAATGGCACTGGTTTAGAACAGGTGGTTGCGAAGAGTCCTGAAACATTGGATAGTTCCATGCCTGATCCACCAAAGGAGCTGAGTGTGAGGAAGAAGAGAATCAGGCTGGTCAGTAAGCTACTTGAGGCAGCCAGTTGGAGCACCTTCTGTGATGTGCTCCTCAAACATGCTGATGGCAGCATGCCAGTGGTGGAGTTGGAAGACCTGTATTTCAGCAGGTATGGCACTGCATCCAAAAAGTTGCGGTTTCTGAAATGTTGGCTGAAGCAAGTGAAATTGTCATCTCTTGGTACTTCATCGAGCCTTCATACAGGCGAGACACGTTCTTCCTCAAAGGATGAAGGAGAAGCAAAACTTCAATTCTCAGAGGAGGACGGGGCTCCTCATGTCTGTTCGGTGGATGAAGCAGATTGTAACAAAATTGACAAACCAGTGGATGAAGCAGATTGCAACAAAGTGGAGCAACAAGTGGACGAGGAGACTTCAGCATTCTCTTCAATGGAAGATTTAGAAGCATTTCTTGGGAGCATCCCTCAGAAGATTGAGCAAGGTCTTTGTTCTGAAGATGCTGATTTGGGAAATCTAGCTGAACGCTTGGTTGGCTTGTCTGTCGATGCGCTGATGATTAAGAATGGAAAGATTACAGTGAGATATTTTGAACACAGGGAAGTAGATGATGCTTCTGATGCAAAAGTTATCTCCGAAGCTTCCATTATTCTGTTGAGGAAACCCAAAGAGCTTCTGTTGAAGTACAAAGACAACAATTCAGCATCTGCTGGATCAGAACAAACCTCAAAATACAACGCAAATTACAAAATCCGAGAGTATCCTTTTTAGTCCTCAGTTTTTTTTTCTTCCAGCCCTGCAATTATTTAGTCCTCAGTGAGATAGTAACATGTAGGCAATACTAAGTTTTTTTTTTGGTCTTGTACGCCTTAACAAGCATGTATCAGGCATGAACTGCAGATCTTACTTAGGTTGGAAATAATCAGGTCCAAACTTGGCCCAGACTTCGAGGAAGGTTCAAAACAGAAGATGATAAAAGAGATCTGCTCTCTTTTGCAGTTTATTGATATAAACCTCCAAGGGGATTCATTTCAGTCTGACAGTATCGTTAAGTTTGCTGAGAAGACCATCAAGTCCAGGTATGTCTGTGTTTTGAATGCATTGTAACCATTACAGGCTTTATTTGTTGAGCTATTGGCTCTGTTGATGCTTGTGAATGTTTAGCATTGGTCTGTGTTTTGAATGCATTATAACCATTACAGGGCTTTATTTGTTGAGCTATTAGCTCTGTTGATGCTTGTGAACGTTTAGCGTTGAAGCATAAGTAGTTTTGTAAGGTACAGTGATGACTGCACTTCTTGCTACCTGAGCCAACAGAACCATGCTAGGTTACTTAAAGAAAATTGTAAAAGCAACATACCCACAAATTGATTTTTTTTTGAATAAAAAGGTAGAGCAATTTCTACCTTATCCATTCAAAACGGGCAAAGTACCCGAATGACCAAAGTCATTTACATGAAGGTGATGTTAACGCGGCACAACGTGTGCAGCAGGCCATCACCAGACCTATGTCAGGATACAGCGTGCAGGATGAAAAAGGAAGAGCCAACGCTATTCTTGCTAAACTAGAAACAAAAGCATCTGCCCAAGCTACAAGGTTCTGTCGAGCGTGCTCTGAAGCACGCAGGCTCCATAGCATGATCAATTCAGTAACCTCGTTGTAGACATGTCTCTCCTGCCAAAAGGCTCCATCAAAGACTTGAGCATTCCTGGCATTCCAAAGGGTGACCGCGCATGCCGCGAAGAGAATATGCCACAACTTGCCGTGCAGAGTCCGCGGCTGTTCTGAACAGAAAAAAGCTTCAGCTCCTGTAGAGGATGTGGATAGCTCCTGCAGACCGAACTTGGACCATAGAGCTTGTGCTAGTTTGCATCTGAGCAAATGTGGCTCATTGTCTCTGCAGCTGGGCATAGACCACATCCATTATGGGATACAACTCTATCCCAATGCTTTCTTAGCATATTATCCCTAGTGTTATGTCTGTCCTGGAGTGCAATCCACAGAAAGATACGGTGTTTGTTTGGTATGATCCTGTCCCAGATGTAGCGAGCTGGCGTATAGTTCTTTCCCCTAAAGGTAAGCAGCTTGTAGAAGTATGCAGTACTAATCTCTTATCTTCCAAAAGAGGCATTCTGGTGTCTGGCGTACCTTCTTGAGGATGTGCGTTGCTCAAGACTTCATTTAGGACTTCCAGCTCCTGTGCTGCCATGGAAGAGAGGTTTGGGTGTAGCTGAATGTTCCATTGCCCATCTCTGAACTGGGAGGCGACTGTGCAGAACTTGGACGTAGAGAAGGTGAAAAGTGTCGGGAAGGATGTCATTAGCCTACCGCAGTCGAGCCAGAGGTCATACCAGAAGGCAATTCCATGTCCATTCCCTAACTTGCATTTGGTAGCCTCCATAACCAACTGTACGGTGGACCTGAAGCCTCTCCAGATAGCGGTATCCCGGCTGTGAGGAGACCAAGAGATTTCCTTCTGGCAGTATCTACGTGCAAACCAATTATAACACGGGGCTTCCTCCTGTTGTAAAGCCTTTGCCATGAACTTGCATACCAGAGCCTTGTTGTGTGCTGCAAGATCTCGTACTCCCAGACCTCCATTCTCCTTCGGTAGCATGACCACTTCCCATGCGACAAGACATTGTCCTCCCTTGGCCTGGTTCTTTCCTTGCCATAAGAAACCCCTCAAAATTTGTTCAACCTTCTCCAGCGACTGTTTTGGCCATAGAAAACAGCCCATGAAGTAACTAGGGATCGCTGCCAAGACTGCATTAATCAAGGTGAGGCGACCCCCCCAAGACAGGAAAGTGGCAAGCCAACCAGACAAACGCTTGTCAACTTTGTGTATCACAGGCATCAACAGACCATGTGTTATCTTGTTGAGAGAAAGGGGCAGTCCCAGATATGTGCAAGGGAAGGCTGTGACCTGACACTGCAGAGCGTCGGTAATATCCTTGCAAGTTTGTTGGTCTAAACATATTGGAACAAAAGTGCTCTTATGATAATTGATCCTTAACCCAGTGAATTCACTAAAAGCCTTTAGAATCCATTTGATAATCCCTGCTTGCTGGACATCCCCTTGCAGTAAAATCAACGTGTCATCCGCGTACTGTAGGATAGGAAAAGGGCCGTCGGCTCCAAGTGGGTGTTTAAGGCTCCCCGCCTGGTGTTCCCTTTTGCATAACTGTTGCAAAACGTCTGCAACTAGTATGAAAAGATAAGGCGATAGAGCATCTCCTTGTCTTAACCCACTCCTTGACAAAATCCTCTCCCCTAGAGTTCCATTAATTAGTATCCTGGAAGAGCTAGTTGATAGTATATCATCCATCCATCTGATCCATCTGCTCCCAAAGCCTCTGGCTGCAAGAATGTGCTTCAGAGCATCCCAGCAGACGCTATCAAATTGATCATGCATTTGGTTAGAAAAACCAGTATCACATCATTGTAAATAAACATAATACCTTTCATAAAAAATATATGCATGCTCGGTACTGCTTCCGTTGCCAGATGAAAACCTTATGCTTCAATACAATCTTTGGTTTGATCACTTGTATCGCTACATATTGATGGAAATCTTAACTTGAGATACTTATCTCTTCTACTATTGCCAAACTGCAGGCTACAACTAATTTTACTGCTAGGGATTTGCTGTGTGCTATTATAACCTATAACTGCTCTCATGCTTCAGTTCCAATCATGTGAAAAGAATTGTGAGATAGGAGCATCACAAAGAAATGGTGCTCATTCCCCTAAAAAAATAAGTGGCGCTCATTTTCCTTGATCCTTTGAGGAGCATGAAAGCATTGCTGACATTGTAGAGCACATTGTTGTAACTCCTAATGACAATTGAAATGAGATGATATTTTGTGTTGAATCTTGAATGGTCATAAATATGAGTATATTACACATGTGTTGTGTTAGCCTTTATTTGTTCTCATTGTTGAGTCATGTATCTGTGTTGCTTATAAGCTTATTCCTTAAGGAGAAACTGAAAGTTAAAGCTGAAGAAGATGACAGAAATATATATAATGGTAATTTTATATGCTGAATTTAGAAATACTATCCTGCCGAACAGCACTACATATTAGGATCTCTTGGAGCCATTTCGTAACAAAAGTGAACTCTGGATTCCTGTCCAATTTTTGACTGCTCAATAACTTACAGGGAGTTCAAATTAATAATTTGACTGCTCAATAACTTACATCTATGATGAGACAAAGGTTTAAATGTATAATTTGACTGCTCAATAACTTACAGGGAGTTTAAATTTATAATCAGACTGCTGAAAATTTTGTAGGTACATGGACTCTCTGGAGGATGTGATCAAGAAGATATACACGGAGATGGAGTTTGATCTGTTCGACGAAGATGACTTGCCATGTTCAGACTCTCTACCCAGCAGCAGCAACCAGGATGACGGCAAGGGCAACAAGAGCCGGAGCAGCCAGAGGAACTGCGCCAGCAGCTCGAGCGCTCCCACGCTTCACACGAGGAGCAGACACCATGACAGGCACGAGGAGCAGCTGGCGCGAGCGAGTGAGCGACGGAACAGGGAGCGCAGGCTCTCCTCCTTCACCAGCTGGGTGCCGGACTTGCGCCGCGTGTGGGCGCTCAAGCACCCCGGGAAGGAGCCTCCCCTGGCGGCGGCGGTGCCTCGGTCCAGGCAGCACTCGAAG
Source organism: Triticum aestivum (assembly GCF_018294505.1). Classification (NCBI taxonomy): domain Eukaryota; kingdom Viridiplantae; phylum Streptophyta; class Magnoliopsida; order Poales; family Poaceae; genus Triticum; species Triticum aestivum. Next base: position 139,875,317 of record NC_057800.1, read on the forward strand.
CGGAGGAAGCGGCGCGCGGCGTGCACCGACATGGTCTGCGAGACGCCCATGACGGCCTCGAAGAAGCAGCAGCCGGAGCAGGCCGGGTCGGGGTCTGACGAGATGATGTCGATCGGGTCCGTGTCAAAGACCTTGTTCGACGACGACACGGAGGTGAGCAGCTCCAGCAGCGTGTGAACGAAAGTGTACTCGAACGAGCATATTGGTCGCGCGGTTGCACAGTTGCGATTTTCTTCAGAAGCTTGGAGATCTCTGAGCTCCAGGGAAGGCATTTCTCATCAGTATGGAAGTGTCCTGATTGTTGTGGTGGGCCGGGCTGATTACTCATTCATTCCGTTGTTGAACTTCGGCATCTGTTTCAGCTGTATGTCCTCTCACCCCTCAAAAAAAAAACTGTATGTCCTGTCTTCTTCTACGGTGATGACACTTCTTTTTGGCTGAGCTAGCGGGACATAGCGGGCGCGACTATATGTTTTTTTAGTCTAAACACACATTTATTAATCAGTAAACATAGGGATACAATGAACGTCTGGAGGGGTGAGGAGCCAAATATGGCGACCAAAATCCAGTCCAAAAGTATATTTAGCGAGGCTATGTGTCTCGGAGTTTATAGTCCTTCGTTTGAAGATAAAGGAACACTCGTTGAATCATTCTGCCGTGTTGATGATCTCCTTCACTGTGCTCGCATGACTGCCTCATGTGTCCCCGTGAATGTCATTGACTACCGTTTGGCAATCCTAAGCAATCAATTCATGCGATAATGCCAGGTCCGTAGATAGGGCTAGAGCCTCCCTACAGGCGAGAGCCTCAAGGCATGCTGGATTGGTTATGCCAGCCATCCTTATTGCAGAAGCTCTCAAGGGTGTGACTAGAAAACGGATGCGCTAATGCGCAACGGCTTTCGTACTAGTTGCTTAATCCATTGCTTGTTTGGTTCACGTCAGCAACATATTTTTATGCTGATCTTAGCAAAAAAGGATTGAGCTATTTTCGAGCGACCTTTGGTGTACCCGTACATTTTTTCATTTGTTTTTTTTTGTTTCTTACATTTGTTCATATTTTCGAAAACGTTCTAAAACCGTAAATTCCAGCACTTCAAAATACTTGAAAAAAACTATGAATTTGAAAATTGTTAAATGCCGTGTAAAGAAATTGTTAGCTTAATTTTAAAATATGTAGATACATTAAAATAATGTCCACGTGTGTCAAAAAATGTATAACATGAATTCAGAAAAATGTTTGAAGACATTTATTTGAAAAAAGTGGCTCATGTATTAAAAATGTTGACATGTATAATTTTTTCATATGTATACAAAAATGTATAGTATGTATAAAGAATGTAGACATCATAACACATATTTGAAGAAAATATTAATCATGCACATGCAAAATGTTAAATGTGTAAAAGAAAAATGTTTCTTATGTATACAAAAAACATACAATTTGTACAAAAAAGTAGACATCAAAATATATATCTAAAAAATTTTAAACATGGATTTGAAAAATGTTTAAAGTGTATATTTTTTTCTTATGTATACAAAAGATGTGCAATCTGTATTTTAAAATGATAAACATGTATAGAAAATGTTCATGTTGTGTACGGAAAATGTACAACGAACATAAAAAATTATACTTCAAAAACATATATATATATATATATATATATACACACACATATATATATATTTAAAGTCCTGTATACAAAAATATTTTTTATGTATACAGAAAATGTACATTGTGCGTGAAAAAAGTTTATTTCCATTAAACAAATGTTCACCGTGTATTTGAGAAAGTGTTGACAATGTATTCCAAAGTGTTCAAAATATATATTTAAAAAACTTTACATCGTGCATTTAAAAAATGTTTAACGTGTATCAACAAAGCATTTCACGTGTACACTAAAAATGTACATTGTGTATTGGAAAAATAGACATGTGTTGGACAAAAAAGTAACCAATGAAAAATGACAAAGAAACAAAGAGAAACGAAAAAAGCAACGAAAACAAAAAAAAAAGAACAAGAAAAAAAGAAAAAGAAAAAGAAAAAGAAAACCAGTGAAAACCAATGAAAAAGAATGGAAACAAGAAAGAGACAAAGAAATCCAAAAAGGGAATTAAAAACGAAGGAAGAAAGAAAGTAAGGAAGAAACCAGTGAAAACTAAGAAGAAACAAAGGAATCAAATAAATCATAGGAAAAAGGAAGAAAACCCCATTGAAAGCCGAGAAAGAAACTAAGAAACCGATGAAAAAACAAAGAAAGTAAAAAACCCGAAGAAAACCATGAATAAATAAAGAAAGCAAAAAAAAGAAGAAAATCGAACCAAACCGGCTCATGATTAATTGAGCGAACGAGTGTGAGCGAGCGAAAAAACACCAAAACGAGTCGGCCCATTAACGACAGGGAAAGAAAAACTTTTAGGTGAGATGAGAGCTATACTCGCTATAATACTCACTATAAGTGAGATATAGCTCTCACAGGAGATTGTCACGGCTAGGCCACCTCTCCAGCCACCTTGTACAACTAGGCTAGGAGGTGGGCGGCACACTAGGCCATGGAACAGAAGGTAGGGCAATGTGCCTGGTTCCTGGCGGTGCCACAGGCGACACAGTGGCCTCAGTCGTGCCGGCTTCGGACCGCCCAATCTCCGCCTGACCCCGTGTCCTCACCTGCATCGGGGCCAGGGCCTCCGATCTCCACCTTGCCAACAGCAGACCGATCCGGAACTTGCGGCTTAGGGTTTATTGCCTTCGTGGCCTCAAGATTGCTAACCGGAGGCATGACACTTGCAAACCATAAGAATGAAAAGATTCACACTATACGGTGGCGAAAATCCCTAAGGACTCAATGAACAAGGACCTAAAGATGTTGTACCTAACGATCTCCAAAGCGGCAACCTCCGGCAGTGTACTCTATCTGCCAACCCCGCCCTAGTAGACCAAACTTAGGGGCTTCAATAGCCGCAATCCTCAACGTTGAGGACGCCACCACGTTGTCCTCGTCGATGACACAGGTGGGCCTAAAATAACAAAGTCCGAAATCAACAAATAAAGCAAATCAACTACCACATACTATGGTCAAGTAAATGATGAAGGGATTACCGGTCGGGCGCAAAAGTGTTGTGCTTCCTTGGAGGCCTCACCACCCAGATCGGCAGGACCAACATTGGGGGTGCGTCAGCCTCCTCAAGAGCTCTTCGTATCTTTGGGGAGCCCTCGGTGGCTGAGCCTCGGTGGTGGAAGTCCTGTCGCCATGGCCCCTCTTCATACCTTGCACGGGCAAAGCCGACTGCGCCTCCTCCTCACCAGCGAGGTCTGCCTCCTCCCCGAAGGGCTCATCATCATCCTCGTCATCTTTGTCCTCGTCCTCCTTGCTGTCGTCATTGTCATGTTCCTCCTCAGGGGGCATGACAACCATCCCCTTCTTGGGAGGAGCACTAGCAGATCTGTGATGGGAATGGAAAAGTGGGGAAATGCCTCTCTCTCTAGGATTCCTGCTGGCAAACCCAAGTGACAGCCTCGGTGAATGGACACATGTCCCATTTCGTCTGCGGTTTCTAATTACGCGAAATATGGGCGCAGAGATCCATGCCTTATCATCACGACGATGTGATCAAAGGAGGACCAACAACTGTCCGTTTCCCTACCTTTACGACAGTGGTGACATAATGTGATGAGGCAAGAGGCAGCGCTGCCTTGGTTCTTATGGCTAGCGGTGGACGATGCGAGGTCGTGAAGACGTAGGTTGCGAAGACATGAAGGCACAGGACGCAAAACCATCAAGATGTAAGCTGGGAAGCCATAAACCCTACTGCGAAGACACATGCCTAGAAGCTGTGATGCCTCGACCCTACGAGGCTAGGAGCTGTAGGATGCAATATTATAAGCCACATAGTCAAAAACTATAGGCCGCGAAGCCTTAAGACCACGATACCCTGAGATCAGAAGCTCCAAGGCCTCGAAGATACACTCTTGAGGCCACGCAGTTGATGGCCCCGAAGATTCTTGAAGCCAGGCTACCTAAGACCAGACTGCACCTATCACCAATATGAAAGGGGCATGCTTGGATTTCGTTCTCGAAGAAGACAGACTCCAAAAATTTAGACAAGCTCGTGGGCTACTGACAGTATAGTTCATCGGGGTTGGCCCATTGATCGAGAAACCCGACACGAGGCCAATCTGTAAGTGCATCTACTGCCCCTTGGTGATTTTGGTGTATTGAAGACTTATAGGTTAAGGGACTAATGCGTTTGTGAGTGTACACAAGTCTATAAGTCTATGAGGAGTTTGATATTTACAGAGAAAGTCGACCCCTAAAAATGAAGTTCTTCGACTGAAGACTTTGGATTTCTGAAGACTTTTTGAAGACTTTGAAAGTGAAGAAATTGGTGTGACCGTGAAGACTTGGTATTCATTCAAGGAACATGAAGCGTGAAGACTTTTGTTTTCGTAGTTTCATTTTCTCTTTCTTGAGTCATAGGAAACACCTTACTATTAAAGGGGGTCGAGGAAATACTAAGGAAAAGTTTCCAAGTGATGCTCAACTCAAAATCCTACACCTACCAATCCCTTCGAGTGAAGCCATTGGAAATCTCATGAAGTTCAGTCAATTTCTTCAGTGACGGAGACGAAGCTCTTCTGGTCTCTGAGGAATTTGTCCTAACTGAGGAGTTAGGAATTCGCTAGTGCGGATTGCCTACAAGTGAGGAACATGATAGCCCTAAGGAATTTGATAGTCAAATTTCCGACCGTTGCTGTGCTACGCGCCAGCTGTCCCAAAATATCTTCCCACCTAAAGGTCATATCATTGAAGGGCATTTATGTCTTATCATGTCGGGCTGCTCCCTAGGCTATAAATAGCCGCCCCCTACAACCACTAGCTGGTTGGCTGCTCCGAGAGAAACCGACACTTGTCATTTGAGAGCATCTCATCCTCCGAGGACTTTGAGCGAAAATCATCAAGTGAGGAAAACCCAAACCCAAATACCTACAAACCCAAAGTGATTGAGCATGACTGAAGAGATTGATCCTGCGTGGATCCGACGCCTGTTACCTTTGAAGACTGTGCATCTTCCAAACGGTTAGGCGTCATGGTCTAGAGCATCCAAGAGGAAATTGTGGATCGCTGAGTGACCGAGTCTGTGAAGGTTTGGAAGTCACCTAAAGACTTACCACGAGTGATTAGGCGAGGTCTGTGTGACCTTAGATCAAGGGGAATACGGTGAGGACTAAGTGTCCTGAACTGCGTGTTCAAGACTGTGTGTCCTCAGGTTTGAATACCTAGCCGCCCTAACCAGACGTACAACTGTCACAACAGTTGGAACTGGTCTACCAAATCATTGTCTTCACCAAGCCTACTGGTTCTATTTCCTCAACCCTTCCATTTCCTCATTGCCGTGTTGTGTGCTTGTTCATATCTGTTTGAAGACTTTGACTGAAGACTTTCTCAATTTCCTCAGTTCAATTTCTTCAGTCTGTTTGTCTTCATCCTGTTTTATCCCGTGTTTACGCTTTCTGTACTCTGTGCTTGTTTTCATTTCATCATGAAGGCCATGATTATGTTCTGTTATGTTTACATCTGCGTACTTATTCCACTGCAAGTAGTTCTTCTCTTAGGAATTTCCTCACCCTGAAATTCCTTAGTGAATAATTCTTAAAAATCGCCTATTCACCCCCCTCTAGTCGACTTAACACACTTTCAATTGGTACCAGAGCAAGATACTCCCTTGTTTTGTGTGATTTTGGTTTAACCGCCTGGAGTTTTAGTTATGTCGACCACAGGAATGCAGACTGTGACATGCCCCATCTTTAATGGCCATGACTATCCCAAGTGGAAGGCCATGATGAAGAAGCGTCTCATGGCGATGAACAGCGAACTCTGGACCGTCATCGAGATTGGCCTTACTGACCTATGCAAGATGGCGGAGGCTGATGACATTCGCAAGTACACACTTCTCAACCTCACGGTGAAGGACATCATCTGCTTCGGTTTGTCACAAAATTAGTTCAGGAACGTTATGCATCTCAGCCATGCAAAGCTCATCTAGGACCGACTCTCTGAGGTCTATGAAAGTCATCGATCTCATCATGGACCCTGGTTCGAGGACTTCATGGAATCATGCAAGGCTAAGAATTTCAATCCAGAATCATCATCCTCTGCACCATGCCTTATGGCAAAAGGTGCCAAGGTAACTGAATGCTACTTACCTGAGTCCAGTGATGATGAATCTGGTGATGAATTTGGACCCAGTTATGTCAAATTTGCTTCCCTTGCCACTAAACAACAAAGAGCTTTGGAAAAAGTTCAAAACATGCTAGATGAGAGCGATGATATGTTGGGTGAAGAAATGGATCATTCTAAAGCTTTGGCTGAAAGCCTTCAGGGACTTCAGTCCAAGTTTGACAATCTTCAAGGTCATCATAACACTCTCTTATGTGATCATGGGAAGCTTTCTTATGAATTTATTCAAAGAAAGCAAGATCTGGAGCAGTTAAGAGTGAGTTATGAAGATCTTCAGAAGGAGCGTGATTCATTACTTGCTCAACAAATCAGCGCTACCCAGGAAGAATTTATTCCTCCATGTTTGAAGTGCATTAAACGTGAATCTGCTAATTCTTCACCTGAATGCTCAAATGCTTCCATTGCTGAAAATTCTTCAACTATCTCTGCTATCACTAATTCCTCATCTGAGGACATTGCTAGTATCACTGATGATGCAGGGCTGAAGAAGTTGTATATGACAGGCATGTACAAAAGCCTCAAAGGGCATCAGGCTCTTTGTGATGCGGTTAAAAGGCAGATCCTCAATAGGAACCCTAGGAAAGAGGGTATTGCCTTTGAGAGAAAACTCAATGCTGATGGGACCTACTGGAAACCCGAGCAGTATCCCAAAACCTCATGGGTTGCTGCAAAGGGACTTTCAGTGGATCCATCTACTTTATCTGGCTTTACATGTGAATCTTCATATTCCTCTGATGAGTCATTTGACTCCAACTATAAACTGTTCAAAAATCAGAATGGTGAAGTATTTTCTAGATATGTTGGCACTAACTGCAGGAACGGTTCTCCTATAAAGAAAATCTGGGTTCCCAAAAAGTGCCTTGAAAGTCTTCAGGTGAATGTCATCATGACACCACCTGTGAAGAATAGGAACCCCAGATCAAATTCTTCACATGTACCAAATTCTTCATATGGATCCAAGTCCTCATACGGACCAAATTCCTCACATGGATCAAATTCCTCAAAAGGATCAAAGTACTCATATGAACATCATCATGCTAACCCTTCTGTTTCGCAGGGAAGATCTAAGGATTATGGATATGTGCATTATTAGTAAAACCATTATGTTCATAAATCTTCGAAGAATTTCTCTGCTTACTCTTATGCTTACCCTAACCCCTGTTATGTGAAACGAAGTGGATTGGCATCTATGCCACCTTTCTATTATGTAGCTCGCAGAATGATGAACTCTTTGCCACCCCTTCAGATGTGGGTGGTGAAGAAAAAGAACTGATCTCTTATGCAGGGTCAGTTCTCCAGACGAACTTAAACGTCTGAAGAATTTACTGGAGATCTGAATATGCTTGAAAGGACGCAAGCTAATCATGAAGAAATGAATTCTCATTTCTCTCGTCCTCTACTGCTTTATCTGTTCTATTGCTTGATGAAATTGATCTGATGAAATTGATATCATATTCTTCACTAATGAAGTATATGAGTTCGTAAGCTGCACTAATTCATCTGCAGGATGATCAACCCAAAGCCACTGAGTGGATCCTTGATAGTGGATGTACAAATCACATGACTGGTGACAAGAATCTATTGATGGACGCTCCCTTATCTCCATCGCATCTGAAGCATATCACCTACGCTGACAAAGGCAAAAGCAAGGTATCGGGTCTAGGTAAGGTTGCAATCTCAAAGGATTGACACATGGACAAAATCATGCTTGTCGAGTCCTTAGGGTTCAACCTCATGTATGTCTCAATGCTTTGTGATCTTGATATGGTTGTTGTCTTTGGCAAGTATCGTTGTGTTGTGATCATGGAAGCTGACAATTCCAAAGTCTTCGAAGGCTTTAGGAGAGGAGATTTGTATATTGTTGATTTCTCTACAGGACCACAACCTGCTACATGTCTACTTGCAAAAGCTTCAGAAGGCTGGCTATGGCATCGACGACTTGGTCATGCTGGGATGAGGAACTTGCACACGCTCGCGAAGAAGAAGCATGTCATTGGCATCGAGGGTGTCAAATTCCTCAAGGACCATTTGTGTGGAGCTTGTGAAGCCGGAAAGATGACCAAGGCCAAGCATCCCTCAAAGACCATCATGACTACCACTCGTCCATTTGAATTGCTTCACATGGATCTCTTTGGCCCTACTCACTATGCCACATTTACTAGTGCTACATCTTTATATGACTTTGTCATTGTTGATGATTATTCTCGATATACATGGGTGCATATCATCACTTACAAAACTGAAGTGCAGGAAGCCTTCAAACGATTTTCCTCGAGGGCTTCAACCAACTTTGGTGTGAAGATCAAGCACATTAGAAGTGACAATGGAATGAGTTCAAGAACACTGGTCTTGATGACTATCTTGATGAACTTGGTATCACTCATGAGTTATCTGCTCCATATACTCCTCAGCAGAATGGCGTCGTGGAGCGCAAGAACAGGACTCTTGTTGAGATGGCTTGCACTATTCTGGATGAGTACAAGACACCTACTCGCTTCTGGCCTGAGACAATTGATACTGCTTGCCACATCATCAATAGGGTATATCTTCACAAATTCTTTAAGAAGACTGCATATGAACTCCTCACTGACAAGAAACCCAATGTGAGTTATTTCAAAGTCTTCGGTGCTAAATGCTGGATTAGAGATCCTCATCCTAGTTCTAAATTTGCACCGAAAGCACATGAAGGTTTTATGCTTGGTTATGGTAAGGACTCGCACACCTACAGAGTCTTCAACACCTATCACCACAAGGTTGTTGAAACTGTAGATGTGTGGTTCGATGAAACTAATGGCTCGCAAAGAGAGCACCTACCTTCTGTGACAGATGAAATACCTCCTGAGGAATCCATCAACTTCAAGGCTACTGAGGATGTCATTCCTACCGAATAATCTGCTGAAGAAGTCGTTCCAGAACGTAAAGAACGTCATGCTGATGCACCTGAAGAAAATGGTGCTAAAGAAAATGCTGATCAAATTCCTCAACGACAACCAGCTCATTCTCGCGTTGCAAATGAAGTGCAGATTGAGAAAATCATCAACGACATAAATATTTCAGGTCCTCTCACACGCTCAAGAGCTTCACATTTATCCAACTTTTGTGGGCACTTTGCTTTCGTCTCTATCACAGAGCCCACTAAGGTAGATGAAGCATTTCTGGAGCCTGAGTGGCTTCAAGCTATGCAAGAGGAATTACATCAATTTGAGCTCAACAACGTCTGGGAACTAGTCAAACGTCCAGATCGTTGCAAGCACAATATCATTGGCACAAAGTGGATCTACCGCAACAAGCAAGATGAAAATGGCCTTGTGGTGAGGAATAAGGCACTACTTGTAGCTCAAGGCTACACACATGTTGAAGGAGTTGATTTTGATGAAACTTTTGCACCTGTTGCTAGACTTGAGGCTATTCGCATATTACTTGCTTATGCTAACCATCATGATATCATCTTACATCAAATGGATGTGAAAAGTGCATTCCTCAATGGTAAGCTTGAGGAAGAAGTATATGTTGCTCAACCCCCAGGTTTTGAAGATCCAAAGCATCCTGACAAAGTCTTCAGACTCAATAAGGCCCTCTATGGCCTCAAGCAGGCCCCTCGGGCGTGGTATGATACTTTGAAGGAATTCCTCATGAAGAAAGGCTTCAAACCCGGTTCACTTGACCCAACTCTTTTCACTAAATCTTATGATGGTGAATTGTTTGTGTGCCAAATATATGTTGATGATATCATTTTCGGCTGTACTCACCAATGTTACAGTGATGAATTTTCTTATATGATGAGTGAAGAATATCAAATGTCTATGATGGGAGAACTGAAATTCTTCTTAGCTCTCCAGATTCGTCAACAGCGCAATGGCATATTCATATCTCAGGAGAAATACCTCAAGGATGTACTGAGGAAATTCGGCATGCAAGATTGCAAAGGAGTCAAAATCCCTATGCCCACAAATGGCCATCTATGCACTGATGAAAACGGTATTGACTTCAATCAAAAGGTATACCGCTCCATGATTGGTTCTTTATTGTATTTATGTGCATCTAGGCCAGATATTATGCTTAGTGTTTGCATGTGTGCCCGATTTCAAGCTACACCGAAGGAATCACACCATAAGGCTGTGAAGCATATTCTTCGATATCTAGCTCACAACACCAACACTTGGATTATGGTATCCCAAGGGCTCGGCTTTCGATCTCATTGGATATTCAGACTCTGACTATGCTGGTGATCGTGTGGACGGCAAGTCAACATCAGGCACATGCCATTTCCTCGGACGATCCTTGGCCTGTTGGTCCTCAAAGAAACATAACTGCGTATCACTGTCTACTGCTGAAGCTAAGTACATTGCTGCTAGTTCTTGCTGTGCTCAATTGCTATGGATGAAGCAAACCCTCAAGGATTACGACATCAACATGAAGAATGTGCCTCTCTACTGTGACAATGAGAGTGCCATCAAGATTGCTCATAACCCAGTTCAGCACTCGAAGACAAAGCACATTCAAATTCGTCATCATTTTCTTCATGATCATGTGTTGAAGGGCGACGTCACTATTGAGCATGTGAAGACTGAAGAACAGCTAGCCGATATCTTCAAAAAGCCCTTGGATGAGAAGAGATTTAGCAAGTTGAGGTGTGAACTAAATATCTTAGAATCTTCGAATGTCCTTTGAAAAGGACACACATCCTAACACTTATGCAAAATTGATGACTTAGATGTGCAACACATGAAATAAAATATTTCTTCAATCAATGAAGACTAACCCTCTAAGTGTGAAGAAATTAACGAAGAATTTGATTCTAAGAACCCTACGACAATTGTACGCGGTGTCTGAAATCATCGTTCTTATACGGTGGGTCACGCCACCACCAAAAGTTGAAAAATCTTCAATTTGAGTTTTTGAAATTCCTCAGTTGTTCATTTTCTTCAACTTTGCAATGTCTTCACCCTTTCCGTTGTTGTTCTTCATTGGCAATATAGATATATATGAGTTTATGTCCTCTACATCATTCACTTATTGCTATTTCTTCAAGTTGCTTGTTCTGCTAAGTGAATGTGATCGGATCCTTCCCCTCTATGCTAAACTCAACCCAGTCTATTCACAAATTCTTCATGTGCGTTCTATTTGAAACTCGTTCAAAATCCTCACTGTGTCCTTGTCAGCTAAAGAATTTGCGAACGAAACTTTGAACTTATCTTATCTGAATTTTCGGCTTTTGCCGCTCAAACCGTTCCACTTTCCACAATATATATTCTATTCACCATGATCGCACACGATCGTCACCTCTCTGTACATGGGTGACACATGCCACGCGAATGAGAAGGGTCAGGGGCACGTTCGTCCAATTTCCTCGGGCGAGCAGTTTTTCACTTCGGCTATAAATAACCCCCTCCCTTCCTCACTTCGTTTTTACTCCGCTCGACCTCACTCCCTCGCTCGAGCTCTCAAACCCTAGTGCTGCCGCTACTTTCATCGTTGCCAGTGAGGAAGAGCTTCACTGCCTCGACCTCGTCGCCGTCGTATTCGCGCCGGCTGCGGATTTCTTCACTCCGCCGCCGCCGTAGCTGTCTTCCTCAGCCAAGTTAGGACATGGAAGATTTGAACTAAAGAACTTCTAAAAATATCCTTCACAGTTCATCATGTTCTTCGTCAAGGGTAATTAAAAGTTACTTTTACTGCCCTTGTTGATTCTGATGTTTTCTTCAAATCTTCAAAAGGTGTTTATTCCTCAAATATTCACACAGTAAACACCTCACATATCATCTGCTCTTGATATGTTTCTCTAAGCAACATTTCTCTTTAAGATTCCTCAATTGTGTGGATTTTAAAATCTGTACAACTCTGGAACCTAAGTCAAAGAACGCTTAGTGAAATTCCTCAAGACTCATCCGGTCAAATTCCTCAAACTTGTTATTTTTGCAAAAACTTCTGAGAACGCATATGACCTCTCCAAATTCTTCGTACCTATACTCTGTTCACAGGTACACATGTTTGCTGCTGAATTTCTAGGTTCTCATCAACTTAACTCATTTGCAGCGTTCCTCAAAGAAAAACTGCATGCCTCTTCAGAGAATTCAACTGTTCAAAATCCTCAGTTGAAGAAAATGGCTGACGGAAAGAAACCTCAGAAGGGAGGAAAGAAACTGAAAGTCAACACAGCTTTTGAGATCCCTGATGACATTTACAAGGATTATTGCACTCCTGATGAGGCCACACATGGAAAGGAGGACAAAAATCAGCGCAAGGTGCGCATACAAAGGATAGAGAGGAGATGGGCACGAGAATGGAGAGAATACAGATATGTCACTCCAAAATATATGAAGAAATTTGCTCTTCACCCTCCTTGCCCAAGACCTCCATTGGCACCTGGCCAAGAAGCTGATCCCACTAGCCTCAAGCGCGGTGAGGACTATCCTGATGAATGGGCAAAGCATCAAGCTAAGTTGGCCAGAGTAGCAAAAGTGGCAGTGAGGAAATTCAATGAAGACTCTGCCGCTGCTGCTGCCACTACAGAGGCCTCTGCTAGCAAGCCGAAGAAGGCCATGCCTAAGAAGCCTGCACACAAGCCCAGTGCCCCTTCTTCAATGCCCTCACGGACAACTTCTGCTAAGCCCTCATGGCCATTTCCTCAAGCCGCCCCAGTTCCTCAAGTTGAAAAATCCTTAGCTCCTCCGTCAAAGTCCTCAGCACCTGCACATCTTGCCTCATGCCAAAGGATAACAGGCATCTCTATTGCCTCAGGAGCCTCTGCAAGTTCATCATCTCGTCTGCATTCTTCAACTGGCCCCACTTTGCTGAAGACCAAGGCCACTGCTGGACGAGGCACTAGACCAAGTCCTCAAAAGAAGCAGGTTGCCTTTCAGGTCCCGTCCTCTGAGGACGAAGCTGATGATGAAGAACTTGAAGAAGTCATCAAAGACAGACAACACAGGGCCGCTAGAGCCAAAGGCAGTAACGTGCCATTGATACTGGATCCAAAGTTGATCCTCGACTTCATCGACTTGTGGCACAAGGACCCCAACACACCTCTGCCTGAGATGAACCTCACTCCTGGTCAAAGTCATGTGTTGACTGCCTTCATTGACGAAGAGAAATGGAAGTTTGAGAAGGCCAGGTAGCTGAAGAAGGCGCAATACAAGAAAGAGCGCTACCTGAAGAAAAATGTTGTCAATATGACATCCGATGAATTTCTGTCTATTCAAGCTAAGATCAAAGGACTCAGTGATGAATTCAACGTCTACCGCACAGATTGGCTTGGAGCCAAGGTCAGATTTGTGAAGTTAGCTGAAAAATTCACTACCAATATTGCAGCTCCAACGCAATAAGAAATTCCTCAGGCTGAAGTATCTTCTCAGCCTACTGAAGAAAATGCCAACACCACTGATGACAATTAGGCTGCTGAAGAAAATGCTACTACCAAGGCTGATGACTACATTCCAGCCGCTGATGAAACTTCCAGGGCAACCACTAGTGTTGTGCCTGAAGAAACCGTCAGGACAGCTGAAGTTTTAACCGCTGTGCCTGAAGAAACTGATCATGCCAGGGCAACTGCATCAGTTGTGCCTGAAGAAACGGAACCAATTTCCTTTGCTCCTCCTGCACCTACACCAAGTCCAATTCTTTCTTCTGCATCAGAAGCGAAGAAGACCAAGGCTGCGGAGCGTGCAACTGTGAAGAAACGGAAAACATCAACTTCATCAGAATCTTCAGCTACGAAGAAGATGAAGAAATTGACCAGCTCGTTTGAAAATCCGATTGATGCTGTTCCAGTCTCGAGCATGCCATCGAAGGATCTCGTTCCTTTTGATGAAGAATACATGAACCCCGGTTGTCTCATCGCCCATGCCTCAGTTTACTGCTGAAGAGGCTGGCGTTGAAGAAATGAATGGAGAAGATGAGGATGTGGACATTGGGTGCACAACGCCAATGATGAATGATGACCATTGGGAAAGCCAGCACCCCAATTCTTCTTTGTTCACTCCTCTGCAACAAATTCCTCAGTCCCCAGTGAGTACTGAAGTTCAAATGGGATCTGATGAACCACACCCCACTTTGTTTATCCCTGAAGAGATTCCAACCACTAGTGCTGATGAAATTGCTGCTGAAGAATTGAATACCTAGGCTGCCACTGAAGAAGAAACTGAAATTCCTCAGCCTGCGGATCCTGAGATTGCGATTCCTGAGGTTGTGATGCAATTGAATGACACACCTTAGCCCAAGACAAAGGATCCTTTCTCAAAGAAGCAAAAATTCAAGGCTGCTGACTTCTTCCACGAGCATGTATTCTTCACAGACTACAACCCCATGACTCTGCTCGTTTTAGAAGGAAGCGTTTCTGGACTGCCAGCCAAGCAAACTTCTATTCTTCGCTACTTTTTAACAAAGACGAAGTCTTCGACCACGAGCATATTCCTCACGTGGACATGGAATCACTACCTTGCTTCACGCTAGTCCTCAGTGTTCTTCATGACGCCGGACTGCTCAACTTTTGCACTAACATTGTTGATTGGAATGAAGAGCTAATTCTTCAGTTCTATGCCACGCTGCACATCACAGGAGAAGCTGAAGATGTGAAATCTTGGGTATTGGACTGGATGACAGAGAATACACACTTCAAAGCACCGGCCTCTGAATTGCTTCATGCCCTGCCTGTCAGTCCTCCCCTTGAAGGCGCTATATACCATGAACCTGAACTTACGCTCACTACATGCAAGTGTTGATGAAGTCACTGAAACCCGGTCAAGCCCCAAGGACCAAGTTCCTCGTGAAGGAATTACTGTTTGTGCCTAGAACTGTCTATCACATTCTGACAAAGACATTGAGTCCTATTAAAGGCCACGACTCGAATGACGAAGAAGTTGTTGGCACCATGAAGAATCTGCTATTCAATATCATTCATGGCATTCCTATCAACTATCATGATTTATTCATGAGGACTCTGGCGAATTTTGCACTCTCTCCATTTGAGTTGAAGCCTTATGCTCCTTGGATTTTGAGATTCCTCAGAACAAGGTCTTCACTCAACTATAAGGCTGATTTTTAGAATCACGTAAGTTACCTGCCCCCAATAGAAGTCCTCAAGCAGACATTTTCCTCATCTGATGAAAAGGGCAAGACTACTGCAATTATTGGTGAAGGCATTCGTCCATTGGATGGTCTGCTCCGCAAAGCTGCATCCTACTCCACCAATGATGACTATGCCACTCATGACTCTGTCGCAAATTCTTCAAAGCAAAATCCTCAAGGCACAGCTCCAAGGGTGATGTCTGATCGTGAGCTTCTCCTCAGTCTTCACCAAAAGGTCGATCGTAACCACAAATGGGTTAAGCATCATTTTGGTTCTATTCTTCACAACATGACTGCTACACACAATGCAGTGAAGGAAAACCAGTTCTACCTCCATGAAGTGTTCGGTCGCACCTGGGCTGTTTTGTCACATCTGTATGGTGAAGATGATCTGAAGCAAATGGGTTTCAAGCAGGACTTTGACTAGTCTCAGCCACCGGCGAAGAAATACAAGAAGACCAAAGTTCCTTCCTTCGTAGCCAGCTCATATTATTCATCACGCGCGACTGATGAACATGAAGACTTGGATGACACTATGGCAGGCCCTACCTCAACAACCGACCCGAACAATGCTGACACTCCTTCATCGAATCCATGATGATATTCTTCCAGGGCGTTA
Organism: Triticum aestivum; assembly: GCF_018294505.1. NCBI lineage: Eukaryota > Viridiplantae > Streptophyta > Magnoliopsida > Poales > Poaceae > Triticum > Triticum aestivum. The sequence goes on from NC_057800.1 coordinate 139,891,240, forward strand.
GTCCTCATTTTTTGTCTCTTTTGGTCATTTGATGACAAAGGGGGAGAAATTTGAGTTAGTCTTCAAGCGGGTCTACTTATATGGGCATTTTCCCCCTAAGTTTCAACTCTCGTTCTTTTGAAGACTTTGCTGGACTGAGTTGTAAACTTAAAACCCGATGGTGGTCTGATACTTTTGCTGTGTTCTTCTGCATGCCTATTCCTCATATATGTTAATGCATGCATGCTGAATTACATCAGTCACCATATTTCATCATGCATTTCAAATTCTTCATATTATATGTTAAATGTGTGTATGAATTACAAGATATAGGGGGAGATATCCATGATTCTACTCTTCAAGTGTGCATTGCTTCAAAAGCAAATTCCTCACTATGCTCATCTTTAGGGGGAGTTCTTCTATATCTTGCAATCAAATTCCTCAATATCAGTATTTACACTTCATATGTGTCAGATTTCGGGTTCCGGCAAAACCCTTGAGGTTCGAACACTGGGGTGCACACAAAGATCTCTCCCCCTCTCTAGCTCGCACGCTCTATGATCACGCGGCCTAGCTCAATGAACCCAAAGAACACGAGACACAAGATTTATACTGGTTCGGGCCACCGTTGTGGTGTAATACCCTACTCCAGTGTGGTGTGGTGGATTGCCTCTTGGGCTGAGGATGAACAGTTACAAGGGAAGAACAACCTCACGAGGAGAGGTGTTCTTGTGCTTAGTGAACTTGAGTGGTTGGGGATGATATGGATCCGATCCCGGCCTCCCTACGGTGGTGGCTAGTCCTATTTATAGAGGCCCTGGTCCTCTTCCCAAATATTGAGCGGGAAGGGATCCCACAATGACCAAATTCGAAGGGAGACAACTAGTACAAGCTATCCTGACAAAAGTAGTCTTTGCCTGCCAAAGGCTCTAGTGGTGACGCCGTCTTGGGCTCCGCGGTGACCTCCGTCCTGCCATCCTGCTGGTATTGGTCTTGTTGCACCGATATGGAAACCTTTGCCTGGTGCCTCAGAACTCCTCGTCTGCGCTTGCCCCTTTAGCACCAAAGAGGAAACAAGGACACTGTGCGCGCTGGCGCCCGCCTGGCTCCAGTCGTCATGGCTTGCGTCACAGGAACCTTGCAAGGTGTCCCTTGCCTTGATCTCTTCGCCCCTCGCGAGCCAGCCTGGTGAGGCCGCCCCTGAGGAGGTCTTGCATCGTCCGCCTCGCGAGGCTTGGCCCCTCGCGAGGGTCTTGAATGTTTTGCTGGTTCAGATGGGCCATATAGGGCCGCTGGTGGAGCCACGCTGTAGGCCACAGGCAGGCAAGTCTGGGGACCCCCGTTCCCAGAACGCTGATAGTAGCCCCCGGGCCCAAGGTGTGCTCGGGCTTGGCTTCGAGGCGAAGCCAAAGGGCAAGCGCGGAGCGCCGCGGGTCCCATCAGCCCGTGGCCACGGTTGGCGCATGGAGACTGATTGGACGTGGGCGTCTCCGCTTCCTCATGCTACTTCGTCAACTACCCGACTGATGGGTCCTTGCTGCATGCAGAAAAAGATCATTATTACCTTAGATCGTGGAGGCTGGCGATTGGCCTCCTGATGAACCACAAGTATAAGGGATCTATCATAGTCCTTTCCATAAGTAAGAGTGTCGAACCCAACGAGGAGCAGAAGGAAATGATAAGCGGTTTTCAGCAAGGTATTCTCTGCAAGCACTGAAATTATAGGTAATAGATAGTTTTGTGATAAGATAATTTGTAACGAGCAACAAGTAATAAAAGTAAATAAAGTGCAGCAAGATGGCCCAATACTTTTTGTAGCAAAGGACAAGCCTGGACAAACTCTTATATAGAAGAAAGCGCTCCTTAGGACACATGGGAATTATCGTCAAGCTAGGTTTCATCACGTTCATATGATTCACGTTTGGTACTTTGATAATTTGGTATGTGGGTGGATCGGTGCTTGGGTGCTGTCCTTACTTGGACAAGCATCCCACTTATGATTAACCTCTATTGCAAGCATCCGCAACTACCACAAAAGTATTAAGGTAAACCTAACCATGGCATGAAACATGTGGATCCAAATCAGCCCCTTACGAAGCAACGCATAAACTAGGGTTTAAGCTTCTGTCAGTCTAGCAACCCATCATCTACTTATTACTTCCCAATGCCTTCCTCTAGGCCCAAATAATGGTGAAGTGTCATGTAGTCGACGTTCACATAACACCACTAGAGGAGAGACAACATACATCTCATCAAAATATCGAACGAATACCAAATTCACATGACTACTAATAGCAAGACTTCTCCCATGTCCTTAGGAACAAACGTAACTACTCACAAATCATATTCATGTTCATAATCAGAGGGGTATTAATATGCATATAGGATCTGAACATATGATCTTCCACCAAATAAACCAACTAGCATCAACTACAAGGAGTAATCAACACTACTAGCAACCCACAGGTACCAATCCCAGACTTGGAGACAAGAATTGGATACAAGAGATGAACTAGGGTTTGAGAGGAGATGGTGATGGTGAAGATGTTGATGGAGATTGGCCCCCTCCCGATGATAGGAGCGTTGGTGATGACGATGGTGATGATTTCCCCCTCCCAGAGGGAAGTTTCCCTGGCAGAACAACTCCGCCAGAGCCCTAGATTGGTTCCGCCAAGGTTCCGCCTCGTGGCAGCGGAGTCTCGTCCCGAAAGCTTTCTTATGATTTTTTCCTCAACGAAGGATTCCATATAGTAGAAGATGGGCATCGGAGGGCCACCAGGGGGCCCACGAGGCAGGGGGCGCGCCCAGGGGGGTAGGGCGCGCCCCCACCCTCGTGGCTAGGGTGTGGCCCTCCTCTGGAACTTCTTGCGCTCAGTATTTTTTATATATTCTGAAAATGACTTCCGTGAAGTTTCAGGACTTTTGGAGCTGTGCAGAATAGGTCTCTAATATTTGCTCCTTTTCCAGCCCAGAATCCCAGCTGCCGGCATTCTCCCTCTTTATGTAAATCTTGTAAAATAAAAGAGAATAGGCATAAGTATTGTGACACAATGTGTAATAACAGCCCATAATGCGATAAATATCGATATAAAAGCATGATGCAAAATGGACGTATCGACTCCCCCAAGCTTAGACCTCGCTTGTCTTCAAGCGAAAGCTGAAATCGAAAAATATGTCCACATGTTTAGAGATAGAGGTGTCGATAAAAATAAAATACGGACATGAGGGCATCATGATCATTCTTGGAACAACAACTTATATAATTCTTGTCATATGATCTCTTATGCTAGAGTAACAATTCAATCACAATTTCAAGTATGAATCATAAACTTCATTGAAAACTAAGAAACTATAATCTCAGTCATTGGAGCAATTGCAATTTATCATAACATAGGAAAGATTCAATATAAGAACTTTTCAGCAAGTCCACATAGTCAACTATCATATAGTTTTTCACAATTGCTAACACTCAGGCAATACTTATGGGTATGGAGTTTTAATCGAACACAGAGAAAGATAGGGGCTTATAGTTTTGCCTCCCAACGTTTTACCTCAAGGGTAATGTCAACAATAATAGTTCATGAAAACTCACATCCAATTAGCCATATATACCAGGATCTTTCCAACATGTTGTGCTTGCCAAAAGATAAAATATAAAAAGGAAGGGTGAAGATCACCATTACTCTTATGCAAGCTAGGAGATAAAAGTAAAAGATAGGCCCTTCGCAGAGGGAAGCAGAGGTTTTCATGCGCTTTTATGGTTGGATGCACAAAATCTTAATGCGAAAGAACGTCACTTTATATTGGCACTTGTGATATGGACCTTTATTATGCAGTCCGTCGCTTTTATTTCTTCCGTATCACACGATCGTATAAAGCTTATTTTCTCCCACACTAATAAGTCATACATATTTAGAGGGCAATTTTTATTGCTTGCACCGATGACAACTTGCTTGAGGGATCTTACTCAATCCATAGGTAGGTATGGTGGACTGTCATGGCAAAACTGATTTAAGGGTGTCTGGAAGCACAAGTAGTATCTCTACTTGGTGCAAGGAATTTGGCTAGCATGAGGGGGAAAGGCAAGCTCAATCATGTTGGATGATCCATGACAATATAATTTATCTCAGATGTAAGAAAACATAACCCATTGCATTGTCTTCCTTGTCCAACATCAACTCTTTAGCATGTCATATTTTAATGAGTGCTCACAATCATAAAAGATGTCCAAGATAGTGTATTTATATGTGAAGACCTCTGTTTCTTTATTACTTCCTATTAATTGCAACGATGACCAAAACTATGTTTGTCAACTCTCAACAACTTTTATTCATCATACTCTTTCTATGTGAGCTCATTACTCTCCATAAGATCCATATGATCTCTTTGTTTCTTTTTATTTCTTTCTCTTTTATTTTATTCACTCAAGATTATGGCAAAATAATAAAGCCCTTGACTCAACACTAATCTTTATTATATATAGCTCACGTACTCGATTACATAGAAGGATCATAAAGCAAAACTCACAACTAGATCATACTAAAACTTTATGCTACTAGATCAAGATATTACCAAAAGGATCAAACTAAGAAAAATGGTAAAGATAAGAGTGTGATGGTGATATGATACCGGGGCACTCCCCCAAGCTTGGCAGTTGCCAAGGGGAGTGCCCATACCCATGTGATTATATCTCCTTTTTTGTTGGTGAAGAGGGTGTTGGTTTTGTTGATGGCGTAGGCTTCTTCCTTAATTTGCACTTGAGGACAGAGTTTTGATCCCTTCGGTCATCGATCTCCTGCTCAAGGCTTCATATCTTCTTGCATAATTCCTGTTTGTTTTCCTACAAGAGGCGAAAAGGGATAAACTCGATCTTAGGTTTCTTTGCTCTATTAGGGAGGCTTGACTTTTTGAACTCCACATGCATGTCCCCAGGTTGAGGTAATGGGACTTCATCTTCATCTGAACTCATCTCCTCCTTTCCCCTGGGTTCATAGTCCTCTTCTTCTTCCGTAGTCCAACCACAACGCTCCACGTCCCCATAGACCTTAGGACCTACAAGATAATCAACCACATAGCTTTCTCCTTCTGAATCCTGGGACGACATATTGCTCTAATCTGCAGCAAAAACAACTCAAAACAAAAACATGAGATTTTTGCGTGATACTGTGGTCAAAACTTTTGGGAGATCATATAATGAATTTTTACCGATCAAAATATGTAACATGCAAGAAAACGGAGTCCGGAGAGCACACGAGGTGCCCACGAGGCAGGGGGCGCGCCCAGGGGGTAGGGCGCGCCCTCCACCCTCGTGGAGCCCTCACGTCCTTCCCGGACTGCTTCTTATTTTTCTATTTTTCTAAATATTCCAAAATGGAGAAAAATTGCCATTAGAACTGTTTTGGAGTCGGTTTACTTACCGTACCACATACCTATTCCTTTTCGGAGTCTGAAACGTTCCGGAAAGTGTCCCTTATGTATTCCTCCGGGGTTACGGTTTCAATAACATTGGTTTCAACATTTATAGGATTACCTGAGATATAATGTTTGATTCTTTGACCGTTCACCAGCTTCAGATTTGTGCCTTCGAAGTTGTTGATTTTTATGGCACCGGAACGATAGACCTCCTCGATAACGTAAGGACCTTCCCATTTAGAGAGAAGCTTTCCTGCAAAAAGTCTTAAACGAGAGTTGTATAGCACTACATAATCACCTACATTAAATCACGCTTTTGTATTCTTTTGTCATGCCATCTTTTAGCTTTTTCTTTAAACAATTTGGCATTCTCATTGGCTTGGGTTCTCCATTCATCAAGTGAGCTAATGTCAAATAACCTTTTCTCACCGGCAAGTTTGAAATCATAATTGAGCATTTTAATAGCCCAATAAGCCTTATGTTCTAGTTCGAGAGGTAAGTGCCATGCTTTTCCATAAACCATTTTATACGGAGACATACCCATAGGATTTTTATATGCAGTTCTATAGGCCCATAATGCATCATCAAGTTTCTTGGACCAATTCTAGATCTATTAACAGTCTTTTGCAAAATTAATTTGAGTTCTCTATTACTCAATTCTACTTGACCACTAGACTGTGGGTGATAAGGAGATGCAATTCTATGATTAATATCATACTTAGCAAGCATTTTACGGAAAGTACCATGAATAAAATGTGAACCACCATCAGTCATTAGATATCTAGGGACTCCAAACCTCGGAAAAATAACTTCTTTAAGCATCTTAATAGAGGTGTTATGATCAGCACTACTAGTTGGAATAGCTTCTACCCACTTAGTAACGTAATCAACAACAACTAAAATATGTGTATATCCATTAGAGGCAGGAAAAGGTCCCATATAATCAAAGCCCGAAACATCAAATGGTTCAATAACAAGTGAATAATTCATAGGCATTTCTTGACGTCTACTAATATTACCAATTCTTTGACATTCAGCACAAGATAAGACAAACTTACGGGCATCCTTGAAGAGAGTAGGCCAATAAAAACCGGATTGCAATAACTTATGTGGAGTTCTATCTCCAGCGTGGTGTCCTCCATAAGCTTCAGAGTGACACTTGCGTAGGATCTGTTCCTGTTCATGCTCAGGTACACAACGTCTAATAACACCATCTACTCCTTCTTTATAAAGACGTGGATCATCCCAAAAGTAATGTCTTAAATCATAGAAATAAATGGGACAAAAGCTATCTTAGCACCATCTACTCCTTTTTGCAGTCTATCCTAGCATTAACAGTGTTCAAGAAGGGTCTACCAAATATAATGGGACAAAAGCTATCTTGTGGGGAACCAAGAACAAGAAAATCAGCAGGATATTTAGTTTTACCACACAAGACTTCAACATCTCTAACAATTCCCATTGGTGAAATAGTATCTCTTTTGGCAAGTTTAATGGTGACATCTATTTCTTCTAACTCAGCAGGTGCAATATCATGCATAATTTCTTTGTATAGGTCAATAGGTATTGAACTAGCACTAGCACCCATATCACACAAGGCATGATAACAATGATCTCCTATTTTAACAGAAATAATAGGCATGCCTACCAGAGGTCTATGTTTATCTTTAGCACAAGGTTTAGCAATTCTAGCAGTTTCATCACAGAAATAAATAACATGCCCATCAATATTATCAGCCAAGAGATCCTTAACAATAACAATATTAGGTTCAACTTTAACTTGCTCAGGAGGTGTATAGGTTCTAATATTGCTTTTACGAACCACAGTTGAAGCTTTAGCATGCTCTTTTATCCTAACAGGAAAAGGTGGTTTCTCAACATAAGCTGTAGGAATAATTGGATCATTATAAGTGACAGTCTTTTCTTCAACTTTAATAGGTGCAGCTACTTTTACTTTGATGGGGGGATGATATTTAAACCACTTCTCCTTAGGGAGGTCAACATGAGTAGCAAAAGATTCATAGAAAGAAGCTACTATCTCAGAGACAAGTCCATATTTAGTGCTAAATTTACGGAAAACATCAGTATCCATAAAAGATTTAACACAATCAAACTTAGGTGTCATACCTGACTTCTTACCTTCGCCGAGATCCCAATCTTCAGAGTTGCGTTTAATTCTTTCCAATAAATCCCATTTGAATTCAATAGTCTTCATCATAAAAGAGCCAGCACAAGAAGTATCGAGCATGGTGCGATTGTTATCAGAAAGCCGAGCATAATTTTTTGGATAATCATTTCTCTTGAGAGCTCATGATTGGGGCATGAATATAACATTGATTTAAGCCTCCCCCAAGCTTGAGCGATGCTTTCTCCTTTGCGAGGCCAAAAATTATATATATAATTACGATCAGGATGAACAAGATGCATAGGATAAAACTTCTGATGAAATTCCAATTTCAATCATTTGTAGTTCCATGATCCCATAGCATCACATAGCCTATACCATGTCAATGCGTCTCCCTCCAAAGATAAAGGGAAGACCTTCTTCTTGATAACATCATCGAGCATACCTGCAAGCTTAAATAATCCACAAACTTCATCCACATATATTAGGTGCTCATCGGGATGTAATGTTCCATCTCCTGCAAAAGGATTAGCTAGCAGTTTTTCTATCATATCCAAAGGAATTTCAAAGCAGACATTTTCATTTTCAGTAGGTTCAGTAGGTTGAGGAGCAACTCTTTGCTCTACTGGTTGGGGTGAAGATACCCCGAACAAGCCCCTCAGAGGATTACTTTCCATAGTAACAAGTGAAAGTAAATTTCAGCACACTATATAAACTTTTCCTTACCAAATTCCACCTACCAAAAGCGCTTCACTCCCCATCAATGGCGCCATAAAAGAGTCTTGATAACCCACAAGTATAGGGGATCTATCGTAGTCCTTTCGATAAGTAAGAGTGTCGAACCCAATGAGGAGCAGAAGTAAATGATAAGCGGTTTTCAACAAGGTATTCTCTGCAAGCACTGAAATTATAGGTAATAGATAGTTTTGTGATAAGATAATTTGTAACGAGCAACAAGTAACAAAAGTAAATAAAGTGCAGAAAAATGGCCCAATCCTTTTTGTAGCAAAGGACAAGCCTGGACAAACTCTTATATAGAAGAAAGCGCTCCCAAGGACACATGGGAATTATCATCAAGCTAGGTTTCATCACGTTCATATGATTCACGTTCGGTACTTTGATAATTTGGTATGTGGGTGGACCAGTGCTTGGGTGCTGTCCTTACTTGGCCAAGCATCCCACTTATGATTAACCTCTATTGCAAGCATCCACAATTACAACAAAAGTATTAAGGTAAACCTAACCATAACATGAAACATGTGGATCCAAATCAGCCCCTTACGAAGCAACACATAAACTAGGGTTTAAGCTTCTGTCACTCTAGCAATCCATCATATACTTATTACTTCCCAATGCCTTCCTCTAGGCCCAAATAATGGTGAAGTGTCATGTAGTTGACGTTCACATAACACCACTAGAGGAGAGACAACATACATCTCATCAAAATATCGAACGAATACCAAATTCACATGACTACTAATAGCAAGACTTCTCCCATGTCCTCAGGAACAAACGTAACTACTCACAAAGCATATTCATGTTCATAATCAGAGGGGTATTAATATGCATATAGGATCTGAACATATGATCTTCCACCAAATAAACCAACTAGCATCAACTACAAGGAGTAATCAACACTACTAGCAACCCACAGGTACCAATCCCAGACTTGGAGACAAGAATTGGATACAAGAGATGAACTAGGGTTTGATAGGAGATAGTGCTGGTGAAGATGTTGATGGAGATTGGCCCCCTCCCGATGATAGGAGCATTGGTGATGATGATTGTGATGATTTCCCCTCCCGGAGGGTAGTTTCCCCGGTAGAACAGCTTCGCCAGAGCCCTAGATTGGTTCCGCCAAGGTTCGCCTCGTGGCGGCGGAGTCTCGTCCCGAAAGCTTGCTTATGATTTTTTCCTCAACGAAGGACTCCATATAGTAGAAGATGGGCATCGGAGGGCCACCAGGGGGCACACGAGGCAGGGGGCGCGCCCCCACCCTCGTGGCTAGGGTGTGGCCCCCCGCTGGAACTTCTTGCGCTCAATATTTTTTATATATTCTGAAAAAGACTTCCGTGAAGTTTTAGGACTTTTGGAGCTGTGCAGAATAGGTCTCTAATATTTGCTCCTTTTCCAGTCCAGAATCCCAGTTGCCGACATTCTCCCTCTTTATGCAAATCTTGTAAAATAAGCGAGAATAGGCATAAGTATTGTGACACAATGTGTAATAACAACCCATAATGCGATAAATATCGATATAAAAGCATGATGCAAAATGGACGTATCACTGCTCTAATATTGGCTATAAATGGGAAGTGGGGGGTGGAGCCCCCGTCACCCATCTCTTCCTTTGCTTCTCCCGCTTCTTCTTCCTTGCTCCACTGCTCGCTGGTGCAGTCATGGCGCCGATACGGAGGTTCTCGGCCGCGGAGAATGGCAAGAGTCCCCTCAACGAGCCTGAGCTACTCCCACCGAAGAAGAGGCGGTCCCATCATCGTGAGATGGTCGTGAGGCCGGTAGTGTCACTGCCGTGGTCCGACCCTAGTCTATCAATTGATAGTCAGGAATAGTTGTGCATTCGTGTTCATCGATGCCTATTATTCTTGTGGTCCGTCAAGCCATCCTATTCCAGAATGACTAGGAGAAACAAACTCCAGAACCTCATCCATATCTAGGATTGGGTCAAAACAATTGTATTCCGCAGATCAAAATGCCAATCCAGTTTTTGCTCTGCTCTACCTTGGAGTGTTAGCATCTTTATGTCAGGAGTGTCATGAGAATTGCACCACCTCTTATGAATTCTTGACGCAGTAATACTTCTTGCCATCATTGTTCATTCTCGGTTCCGTGTTATTGTAACCGGAGTGCCAACAAGTGTACTGTGATGTGCGAAATCAATACTCCTACCAACTCCGTTGCTTGGTAGTTAATGGACAATACTCTCATTCTTAGCGTGCTGGTTATTGAATCATCACCCTAAGGTTTATCGTGCTACCTAGTCCTTATTTCTGGTGCACACTTCGATCAATGAGTTAGGATCATGTCAATCCATCACTCTCTTGATCACATCGTCTTGCCCTGAAAAGCGAGATTGTTCTCGAGCTTAGTAACATATCGGTGGTTCATGACTTTCCGATTATCTTCTCGGAAGTGTTACCAGGTTGTCGCCTGACCGTTATGTTGAGCTCATGATCAAGCTGGTTTCTTGTAAACCACCCCTTCTCCAAGAATCTGTGTCGGATACCCTGAGCAAGTTGGTTAAGCTAAACAACAACTTGGAGAGTTGAAAAATAAAAGCTTGTCCGACTCAGTTTATTCCAAAGGGATATCTTGCATGTGTGTGCGTGTGTGTTGAAGAAAGATGATATCTTCATCAATTGATCCTCGTGATCAATTGTCGGTGCTATTGTCTTACCCAAACTTTGATTTGAGTGTGGGCTATCGTCAAATCAAATCAGAACCAACGATATTCATAATGTTGTTTTACTTGTGGTTGATTCCTCGAGCATACATCATTATATTCTTCGGGTCTGACCAATGCTATCACCGTGTCCACTTAATTATGGAATTCCATTTATATGGAAACCTGGATGAATTGTTGTTGAGCCCATCGACAACATCCATGTCCTCTCCATGATTTTGTCGAACATTAAGCGAGTGTTGGAAACTTTGGAAAGCATCTCTTCATGCTAGCTCATGAAGCATATGTTGGATGAAAGAAGTGACTTCCTCTGATTCACATGCATTTTGTGCAAGTTGCCGCCTTGAGTTCGAGAAAGTTAGTTTTGCTTCCTCTGGAATCATCCCAAGTCAGTCATGCACGTGCGAAGTATTCCATGGTCTGATAGACTGATCATCTTCATTCCATATGAATTCCATAGCACACTAAGCCACTGATTGACCTGTTCCAGGAAAAGGAGTTGTTGTGCTATCCTAGGTCATGCACAAGATTTCGATATCCTCAATGATGGTTCCCCACCAGAACTAGGTAGTGTTTTATTATAAGACTACCATGTGGTCATACTTGTCTGGGACAACGTGTTCACATGTTGTAGCAGAACCAACTCATGTTTTGGAGCTTGCTATCGCAGTTCATTCCCCGAGAATCTCGCAACGTCGTCTCATCGATTTGTGTTGCAAACTTTCATTTTCTTTCTAGACTCGATGAGTCTGGAATATCCTGACACCAACCAGATCTGAATCTCAGGCAGATATGATGGTTGGAGCATTTTCCAAGAACTATAATATTGGTCCCTCGATAACCGGTAAAGTGGATGTCGTGGCCAACACATCCAGCCGGAAGACCTATTATTGTAGTATCTCGATTGAAGAAAGTTGGCCACCTCCCCATGAGGATTTCGTAGGATTTACCTCCGTAGTTAATCCTTATGGATTCTTGTGCTCCCGAAGTCCGACCTTTTACTTGATGTCCTAGATACCAAACCGTATCAATAAATGGGTTATCCTCGCACATCAAGGAGAACATTAGAAGCGGAGTGCTAAATGTCTCTGGGTCGATCATCCAGATTTTGTTCCCTTGGCCTCGCTAAGGTGAAATCTGAGAAAGTGTTATCTTCATTTGCATATGCATCATCCATCACCATTCATCATGGTGGTATGTTGTGTTGCCAGGATCCTTGACACGGATATTGGTAAAACCTTGATGAATATGGAGATGCTCCAGTTCTTGAGAGCACGCTCAAGAACTAGGTTTTACCATTGCCGTTAACTGGGATTTGCTTCCAGTTTCCTCGGTTATGTTATAACCTTTTCAAATAGTGGACTCACTCTCGACTGTTGAGTTCTTCCCCAGTTACCAGAATCATTCCCAACATTTGCATTTTGTTCCCCGCTTGCACCTCAGTAGTTGTTGTTCAGGATCATCTTCAAAAGTGGACTTACCATGGGTCCCATCCATTTCCGATGATAAGCAAAATCATCCATTTCATTGTCTTCAACAAGGGAGTCCACATCATCCTTTCTAGTCCAAGTATGTCATTCTTTTGAACTCCTTCAAATGATCGATTGTGATTGCCTTAGGCTGGTATAAAGAGTTTCAATGATCTCCGAATCAAAAGTAATTCCTTTTGCCACTTAAGGGAATATTTCTGCGAGTCACCTTCCTTAAGATGTCTTGTTATGGTATCATGGCAATTATCTCCTCGCTACTTTGAAACCATGCACCATCCTACTTAAGCGTGGAATTGTTGCCTAACAAATTTGAACCTTTATCATCTGCTTCTTTCCATCACCCCTGATGTGTGTTTCGTGTCTCAGCTCAAGAGATGTTTTATATCTCACTCCATGAGTTGATCTTGAGTTGCTCGATCTTTGAGAAGATCGTTTCCTGTAGAGTTTCCTTCTGTCGCCATCATGTTGGATGAAGAGCTCAAACGCAAAGACATCAAGATCAAGGTGATGCAATGAATCAACATCCTCGAGAAAGACATCTGGATCGTGAAGATTGTGTTAGCTTGTGTCCCTCTGTCTTCTTGCCTCATGACTTGAATCTCGGGCCGAGATTCTTGTTTAGTGGGGGTGAGTTGTCTCAACCCTAGAATTTGATTGCAATTAGTTTCATAAGCATCCTGCATCATGTCTAAATTTCTGAAACTTGAATTGAGGAAAGCGGAAGCCTCAAAAACTTAAATAAAAAAGGGCAAGAACCCTTAAGCTTGCATTCAGTGAAACCAAAATGGCCTTCATTAATGTTTGATAATTTTGGCAAGGGTTTGTATCCAAACCAAAAATATTGAACATTTTTAAGGAATTATTTTGGCACAGAATTTAAATCATTATTGTATTTGAATTTGGAATTATATTCATAATATATGGGATATATTTTCAATTAACTTTGAAATGTTTTATGTGGTGTTGGAAAAGTCCATCTAGCAACATAAAATTATTCAAAGGGTTTTATCACTGTTTTGAAATTCTTTTGAATTTGAATCAGTGGAAAAATGTATAAATAAAAAACAAAAGAAAACAGAATAAAACAGAGAAGAGAAAACTTACCTAGTGCCTACAAACCGGCCCAGCACTGTAGCTGGCCGGCCCATCCCACCAGGGGCTCCTCCCTGTCGTCTTCCCCCTTGCCAGGAGGACGAGCGCGTGGCTGGCGCGCGCGAGCACGCGTCCGGCCACCTCCTGCTTGCTTGCCGCTGCTGGAGTCTACCCCGAGCGCCACGTGCATCGCCCGACCTTCCCCTGGACCCTCTCACTCTCCCACGGCTTCCTCCCCCTTCTCTTCTCTCTCCCCGAATGCGCCCGCCGCCGCCGACGTGCACCACCGCGGCCACCGCCTCCCCCTCGCCTCTCTGACATGTCCAGAAGCTCCGCCGCGATGCCCTCGCCCTCCCCACCGAGCCACGCTTCGCCGGAGGCCCTGCATCGCCGCCATCGAGCCGTCTTCAACCTCGGTACCCGCCGGACACCGTTCATCGATTCGCCTCGCTCCGGTCGCCCCCGAGCCCATTGATCTGCTCATCGACCTCCTTGTGAGCTCCGCTGCTTTTCCACTCTTCTTTCCCACGCATTTGCACCCTCTAGGCCATAGTTCCACCATGGCCGAAGCTCGCCTCCGCTCGAGCTTGTCGCTGGCGTCGCTCCGGCGACCATTTGGTCATTCCGTGCTACGCAACATGCTTGCCGCATCGCGTAGTGCCTCGCTAGCGCCTCAGTTTCCGCATTTGCACGCCGCAGCCCAAACCCCGCACATGGCCGAACTCCGGCCGCCGCCTTGGAGCTCGCCATCGTTGGCTCCGGCCACGATAGACCCGGCCTCCACCACCACTAGACGTGCGCTAGCAAGAGCTTTCTAACAAGCCCAAGAAGAGCCTTGCCCGTGCCCTGTAGCGCGTTTCCGACGCTCTCCGCCGTCTCGGGCCTCGCCGGCATCAAGTCGCCGGCGGGTTTGACTTGCCGACCAGGGGTTTGACCCCGCTGACCGAGTTAACCCCCGGGTGGGCCCAGTTTGACCCCTCTGGGTCAATGACAAATGGGACCCACCTGCTATTTAAGTAGGATTAGGACTAACTAAAAACTAGTTAGACTAATGACACTGACACGTGGGACCCACTGGTCAGGTTTGACCTGGACCGGGTCTGTTGACCTGCTGAGGTCAGCATGACGCAATGCTGATGCAGTAATGCCTTTTCTGGAATTATTCTTATTCAGGAAATTCCAGAAATTAGTATAAACTTCTAAAATCCATATAAAATCAACCATAACTCCAAATTAAATAATTTATATATGAAAAATTATCAGAAAAATCCAATCTATCCATATGTCCTAGTTTCATGCATGTTAGAATACTTTAACCTTGCTATTTAGGTGAATCAAGTTAATGCACTAATATGACTTCATGAAATGGGTTTGCATTTGAATCTTTGGTTCAAATGGACTCATTCCAATCTGTTCTAGCTTGCATTAGCCCAAAACACATTCATATTGCCATGCCATAGCATGCGTCATATTGTTGCATTGCATTGATTATGTTCCCTCTTGTTTGCCGGTGGTTGTCCCCTCTTGATAGACGTATTCCGACGATGAGATCGATGACACCGATGAAGAGTTATACTATCTTCAGAGGTGCCAGGCAAGCAAAACCCCCTTGTTCATTCTGATACAATCCCACTCTCTCGCTCCTGCTCTCTTTTACTGCATTAGGATAACAACGTTTCATCTGTTACATGCTACGGTAGTTGAACCCCTTTCCTCTGCATGACCTGTCATTGCCACAATAAATAGATGAAACCCACTAGCATGAGTAGGAGTTGTTTGAGCCCTGATGTGCCTACTCATTCATGCTGTTGTCATGCCTGCTACTGCTTAGAGTTGAGTCAGGTCGGATTCATCGGGGATGAATTGGAATGGTGATGAACATGTCCTACTGTGTTTGAGCTAAGTGTGTGAACACGATTTGGTAAAGGTAGCGGTGAGAGGCCATGTAGGAGTACATGGTGGGTTGTCTCATTGCAGCCGTCCTCAGGAACTAAGTTCTGTGTTTGTGATCCATGAACAGTTACTACCACGCATTGGAATGCTTAAGTGCCCCTCTCAACTTATTAATCAACTCGATCTCTGTCCAGGAGTTGCAACTAGTTTCTGGTGTTTGTAGGTAGTGTTAGTAGTCTACCAAGTGGCACCCGGTACAGGTGGGCCTGGGACAGACTAGGCACAGTGGCACGGTGTACCAAGTGGCACCCGGATGGTGGGCTTGGGAAGCCTGCACACATCGTTTGGGGCCGTGAGCGACACCCCGGCCGGATCTCCTTGCGGATGGAACCCGAATAGGCGATAAACCTGGACTAGAGACTTGTTGGTTAGTCAGGTCGTGGCCGACTCCCTCGCCCGGCTTCCGCTTGAAGGTTGCCCAGGTACATGACGTGTACAGGGCGATAAGTGGCGAGAGCGTGTGTGAAGAAGTACACCCCTGCAGGGTTATCATTATCTATTCGAATAGCCGGATTCCTCGGATATGGAAACTTGGACCCCTTGCATAGTTCATAGACAAGCGAAAGTGGATACTCTAAAATGCGGAAGATAAGTGTGAGTGCTATGGATGGCGTTCTCGCAAGGAGACGGGAGCGGATCCATAGTGGTGTATTGATATGGTGAATATGTGGACTCGTGTGCGCCACCTCAAAAGAGTTACTTGTAGTTGTAGTTCAGGATAGCCACCGAGTCAAAGCTGGCTTGCTGCAGTTAAACTCCACCATCCCTTCGTTGATAATGATGCATATGTAGTTAGTTCTGATGTAAGTCTTGCTGAGTACATTTGTACTCACGTTTGCTTAATTTATGTTTTGCAGAGAGACTTCAGTCCCACTAGTAGTTCCGCTTGGACTTCGACGTTTAGCTCGTTACCTCAGCTACGATCTTGTGCCCTCGGCAGGATCTTGTAGATAGTCAGGCTTCTGAGCCTTCTTCTTTTGTAGTTGTCTGTACTCAGACAAGTTAAGCTTCCGCGTGTGCTTTGACTTGTATGCTCTGAATGTTGAGTCATGAGACCCATGTTTGTAATATCTCGCTCCTCGGAGCCTAATGAATAAATAATTGAGTCATAGAGTTATGTTGTGATGCCATGTTGTATTTACACATGTCGAGCATATTGTGTGTATGATTAAAATGCTTGGTATGTGTGGGATCCGACAACCTAGTTGTTTATCCTTGGTAGCCTCTCTTATGGGGAAATGTAGTCTTGTGCTTCCATGAGCCATAGTAGTCCGCTACAGCCCGGTTCACCGGAGTCCTGCTAGCCCAGCACTACTGCTCAGGACAGTTGACTGGCCGGCATGTGTTTCACTTCGTTCATGTGTCTGTCCCTTCGGGGAAATGTCACGCGGTGACATCCGGAGTCCTGCCTAGCCTGCTACAGCCCGGGTTACCGGAGTCCTGTTAGCCCAGTGCTACAGCCCGGATTCACACGCTGCTGACCGACATTTTTGAAGTTGATTCACGTATGCCTGTCCCCATGGGTTAGTGCCGCTTTGGGTTCACGACTAGCCATGTCATCCCGGGTTCTCTGTCATATGGATGCTAGCGACACTATCATATACGTGAGCCAAAAGGCGCAAACAGTCCCGGGCCATGGTAAGGCGACACCCGTGGGAATACCGTGCGTGAGGCCGCAAAGTGATATGAGGTGTTACCAGCTAGATCGATGTGACTTGGAATCGGGGTCCTGACAGTGCTAGGGCCGTGGTCGCCGTGCCGTGGTGACGCATGCTGTCGCCCCAGGGGTCCATGCCGCGGACTCCTCGCGCGAGTTCGTGCAGTGGGCGGCGATGCCTCCAAGCACTTGGATTCGCTTCCCGCAGTTCTTCGCCGCTGAGATGCCACCGAGAGGTCCCCTTGAGCTTTGGCTGCAGCACGCCGACTGTGACGCCCCTGCAACTGGAGCGAAGGTTGAAGTCGTCGCCTCCGGGAGGATCTTCATGACTCGCGGCTGGGGCGAGGTCGCCCGAGTCTGCCGCGCGGATGGCGCCCTCGCCACCCACTTTGAGTAGATGGCTCCTCCACACTACTCTTCAAGGTCTTCGATGAGGAAGGCCGCCGCTTAGAGTGCTGCCCTGAAGGGGGTCACCAGGACGGCGCTGCGGCTGGCGCAGGGCCTGCCGCTGGCTTCGCCCGCAGCTCTTCAAGCGACAGTGGTGACTCCTGGTGGTCTAGCTGAAGGAAATATGCCCTAGAGGCAATAATAAAGTTATTATTTATTTCCGTATTTCATGATAAATGTTTATTATTCATGCTAGAATTGTATTAACCGGAAACATAATACATGTGTGAATACATAGACAAACAGAGTGTCACTAGTATGCCTCTACTTGACTAACTCGTTGGTCAAAGATGGTTATGTTTCCTAACCAAAGACATGAGTTGTCATTTGATAAACGGGATCACATCATTAGGAGAATGATGTGATTGACTTGACCCATTCCGTTAGCTTAGCACTTGATCATTTTAGTTTACTGCTATTGCTTTCTTCATGACTTATACATGTTCCTATGACTATGAGATTATGCAACTCCCGATTACCAGAAGAACACTTTGTGTTCTACCAAACGTCACAACGTAACTGGGTGATTATAAAGGTGCTCTACAGGTGTCTCCGATGGTACTTGTTGAGTTGGCATAGATCGAGATTAGGATTTGTCACTCCAATTGTCGGAGAGGTATCTCTGGGCCCTCTCGGTAATGCACGTCACTATAAGCCTTGCAAGCAATGTGACTAATGAGTTAGTTGCAGAATGATGCATTACGTAACAAGTAAAGAGACTTGCCGCTAACGAGACTAAACTAGGTATTGAGATACCGACGATCGAACTCGGGCAAGTAACATACCGATGACAAAGGGAACAACATATGCTGTTATGCGGTTTGACTGATAAAGATCTTCGTAGAATATGTAGGAGCCAATATGAGCATCCAAGTTCCACTATTGGTTATTGACCAGAGACGTGTCTCGGTCATGTCTACATAGTTCTCGAACCCATAGGGTCCGCACGCTTAACGTTCGGTGATGATCGGTATTATGAGTTTATGTGATTTGATGTACCGAAGGTAGTTCGGAGTCCCGGATGTGATCATGGAGATGACGAGGAGTCTCGAAATGGTCGAGACATAAAGATTAATATATTGGACGACTATATTCGGATACCAGAAGTGTTCCGGGTGATTTCGGAGAAAACCGGAGTGCCGGAGGGTTACCGGAACCCCTTGGGAGAATTAATGGGCCACATGGGCCTTAGTGGAGAGAGAGAGGGCCGGCCAAGGCAGGCCGCATGCCCCCTCCCCCTCTAGTCCGAATTGGACTAGGGAAGGGTGCGGTGCCCCCCTTTCCTTCTCCCTCTCTTCCTCCCTTTCCCCCTCCTAGCACTACAAAAAAAGACACATCCGTGACATTTTGGGCCGAACGAATTTTTTTTCTGTCATACATATGACACTTATATGACGATAATTGTGACAAAACCCGGTATCATCATAGATGTGGTGGGCTCCTACTTCTATGACAAAAAATCATGACAGAAAATGGGCTTTTCGTCCTGGGCGGGCCGGAGACGCAGCTGCATGACATTCTTTGGGCCGTCCATGACGGAAAAAACCGTGGTAGAAGCGAGGGGGAGGAAAATTTCGGGGAGTTCCCGGTTACGGTGGGAGGTCAGGGGCCGAGCGATGCACGTTTCTCTCATACATGTACGCGCGTGTGTGCGAGGCGTTGGCTCTAACTGAACCCGAGCGAGGCGTTGGGCTCTAACTGAACCCGAGCGATTGCACTGCAGGCTATGCGTTACTGAACCCGAGCCATGATCGATGGCTGTTAACTGAACCCGATCGAGTGATTCCTTCGCTACTACTGCGAACTAAGGCCGATCGATGCTGCATCTGGGATGAACAGTGAGCATTGCGGGGGGGGGGTGGATGAATAGTGAGCGGTGGCATTGCCTCTGGATGAACAGGACCCTGTGGTGTGGTGGAGGGCTGGATGAACAGTAGATGGTGGAGGGGTGCCCGTGGAGGGGTGGTTGAATAGGACCCCGTGGTGTGGAGGGCTGGATGAACAGTATACGGTGGAGGGGTGCCCGTGGATGGGTGGTTGAACAGTAGCCGGTGGAGTAGCGCGCGGTGGAGGCTGGATGAACAGGAGCCCGTGGAGGCTGGAGGAGGTCGACGGTAGCCCGTGGAGGCTGGAGGAGGTCGACGGTGGAGATGAACAGTATCCCGTGGAGTCCCGTTTTGCGGTACGCCACACCCCTCCCGATGAACAGGACCCCCGTTTCGACCGTAGCGCTCCAACACAGGTCCATTTCGTCCGTTTTGCGGTACGCCACACCCCTCCCGATCAATAGGACCCCCGTTTCGACCGTAGGAGGTCCGTTTCGTCCGTTTTGCAGTACGCCACACCCCTCTCGATGAACAGGATCCCCGTTTCGACCGTAGGAGGTCCGTTTCCTCCGTTTTGCTGTACGCCAGACCCCTCCCGATCAACAGGACCCCGTTCCTTACGTAGGAGGTCCGTTTCCTCCATTGTGCGGTACGCCAGGCCTCGTTTCCATCGCCTGTTCCATCCAAGCCCTCCCGATGAACACGACCACGCATTCCGTTCTGACCCAGCCGATTGGCTCCCACGCGTTCCGTTGCCTCCCGATGAACACGACGCATTTCGTTGCCTCCCCATGAACACGATGACGATGTTGTTTCTCCGTTCCGACCCAGCCATGTACATGAGCCCTGGCCGTATGTATGCTCGAGTAGGCGTTCGAGACCCCGCCCGTATGTACACATACGTGGCCATATTTTTTTCTTGCACCCTGGCCGCTGTACGTACGTGTACATGCTACGTGCGCGCCTCTACTACGACACATACGCGCCTCTACTACGACACGTGCGCGCCTCTACATCCACCAGTATATATGTACATACACGTTCGCGACCAGAATGACAACGCTACACACGCTTCGACCAGGTGGGTCTCGACTGTCAGGCACTTCCTTGCCTGCGAAGATGTAGCTGGTGGGTCCCAGTAGTCAGGGGGGCGAATCATTTTTTTGCCCGGACGCACTTCCTTGCGTGCGAAGATGTAGCTGGTGGGTCCCAACAGTCAGGGGGAAACGTTTTTTTTGTGAAATACAGTGGCCCGTCCGGTGGGTCCCAGTTGTCAGGTGGAGGAATCATTATTTTCCGCGTAATAAGGAGGCACTTCCTTGCTGCGGCCGTGAACCCAGTTGTCAGCCTCTCCACGTACAGTCCACGTCCGATGGAAGTCGTTCCTTGACCACGTTGACCATGCCGCGCTGAGAGCACCAGGGCGGTGGACGACGGCGAGGCCTAGGAAGGGGACGACGGGGAGCCGGGAAAGACGCGACAGTGGAAGCCCGCGTGGAGAGGAGTACGAGGGTTCACTAGTTCGGTTGCGGTTGAGGCTCCCGTCACCGCAGGGCCTGGCCAGCGGTGGGAATAGTAGGGGGCGGTGAGGCCTCCACGGGAGCACAGCCGGCCACGGGAGGCAGGAGCATGCGGCATGATCGGTGCTGCTTTGGGCGGCTGGAGCAAGAAGACCAGAGGTTGAAGAAGCACTACGGCCGTTGGATGGACATCGTACGGTCACTGGAGCTAGAATCATTCATATTGACTAAAGTTGACAAAGGCTCCCATCCCAGTCAACTTAGTAGGCCCACAAGTCAGCCTCCCACCATGGTGAGTCCCAGCTAGCAGGGGAGTATTCATTTTTTTGTGCGTAATAAGGAGGCACTTCCGGTGGGTCTGAGCTGACAGCGGGGGGAACGTTTTTTCGCGAAATAAGGTGGCCCATCCGGTGGGTCCCTGTTGTTAGGTGGAGGAATAATTATTTTGCGCGTAATAAGGAGGCAGTTCCTTGCGGCCGCCTGGACCCAGCTGTCAGCCTCTCCATGTACAGTACTCTTCCGATGGAAGTCGGTCGTTGACCACGTGGACCACGCCACGCCGAGAGCACCAGGGCGGTGGTTTGGACGACGGCGAGGCCTAGGGAGGGGACGCCGCGGAGCCGGGGAAGACGCAGCAGTGGAAGCCCGCGCGGAGAGGAGTACGAGGGTTCACTGGTTCGGCTTCGGTGTGAGGCTACCGTCGCTGTAGAATAACAGGGGGTGTGGGTAAGTAGAGGGATGGCCTGGCCAGCGGTGGGAGTAGTACGGGGCGGTGAGGCCTCCGCGGCATCACAGCCGGCCACGGGAGGCAGGAGCACGCGACACGACCGGCACTGCTTTGGGCGGCTGGAGCAAGAAGACCAAAGGTTGAAGAAGCACTACGGTCGTTGGATGGACATCGTACGATCACTACAGCTAGAATCATTTATATTGACTAAGTTGACAAAGCCCTTGGTACGCGTCAACTTAGTAGGCCCACAGCTCGGATTTGGCAGAGAACATATAGCCCATTTGCGATTTGTAAGAATGTACAACCCATTTCTTAATTCTAATGGAATTTACTACATCCCATTTACAGTTTGTTAAAAGTACAGCCCAACTTCTAGCTAGGACAACGATTACTAATTTAAAACAACCGCTCAAAACAAAATTCAAAAAAAATTCCCACATTTTGATGGGATCCGAAATATTTTTATCTGAAATTTCTACTCAGGTTAAATATAATTTCAAAATAAAGTTGTATTACATTAAAATCCAACAAAATATTGCGCGCGCAACAAGTAATGAAATTAAAATTTTCAAATTCCAAAAATAATATATTTTTCAAACTAATTGCGTGTTTGGTGCATACTAACTGTCCAGTTATTATAATTACATCCCATTTATTATTTCTTAAAGTCCATTTTCTTGTTAAGCCTAATGCATACCTCCTAGGAAAGTTTGCAGCCCAGCGGGGCGGAGAATAACAAGTTGACCCGGATACTGTGTACAACTGTCGGCCCAGTTGCATTGCTGATGTTGAAAAAAGGCCTGTGTAGTACAGTACAACCTAATATGGTTACTCAACCCACATTCAGCGATGCCGGAAAGGCCCAAACAAGGCTTCTATACAACTTTTTGAAGTCACTGAGCTCAATTAATAACTTAAGAAAAAGTTAGATTACAGTGGAACCTAATTAAAAGCTGTCACAAGTAAATAAATAATTCAACGGGTCCCACTTGTGCGTGTGTGTGTGCGCGCGCGTGTGTGTGTGTGTGTGTGAGAGAGAGAGAGATAGAGAAAGACCCATCGGTCGATGCTCGTAAATACATCTTTCAGCCATATGCATTGCTGATGCTCAGTAAAAACTTATATAGTTGACACAATCATATAGAACATCATAGCACACTGAACTTGCATACAAAAATTTCACCGAGGCGGCACAATCTGGATGGAAGTAGTGGATCGCTACGGGAAGGGCTATGTTGAAACCAACGAAGTCATACATAATGGTTCATCGTCTTTATCAATGACGGGGAAATATCTTGAATGTTGTGCAAAGAAAACAGACAGACAACACAATAAGTTCTGCTAGCATATTAAGTTGACGTACAACTCTTTCTAAAAAAATTTCAGGTACAAAATTAGAACATGTCACAATAAAATGTACTGGCATATCAGTGCTTCACACCCATAGCTCAGATTTAACTAGTATCTGACAAGATTTAGTTGTTACCTCAAATTAGAGCACATCCAGGCAGCCAGCCCTGCCTCTTCTCCCAAAGAAGCAGTGGCCTCTGCGGCGCGATGGAGTAGGCCCTGTGCCATCCATCGTTCCGAGCAACACGGGGAAAGTCTTACGTTGACTCCTGTAATGGACGTCGTTGACGGACCCTGGCACCAGCAGCGGCGGCAGGACTTCGATTGATGGATTGACCACTTCTTCGACATGCATGAACACTCGATACAGGTACATCCCTAACATGGTCCACGGCGGCCTTGGTGGCGACGAATAGTACAACCCCGGTTCCTGCACCGGTATCTCAACACCAATCACCTTCGTTTGGTGGACGACTTCTTCATCCATGCCATAACCGTCAGAGCCCAGCCGTCTGGAGGAACAAACATACTTACGAGCTCATCTCCAAGGTCGTTGATAAGCTCGTTCATGGACTCGCTATTCCAATCACGTCGAGGCATGCCGTGGAAGGTAAGCTTTGTTAAAAACTCAAGCTCAGAGGGCACCGAGCCCCATCCTGGGTGCCACCGATCAAAGCTCACCAGCGCGCCATCATAGAACAAACGCTGGGAAGATTCGAACACACGACTGCAGTCGAAAGTTATCCGGAACCTGACGAAGAAATCAGCCGGTGGCGGACAGACTTCGACGAGCAAGTCACTTATTTGGATGCCGTGCACAATGCCAAGAGCTTTGACAAGTTCGTCCGGCGAGACGGGAGGCCGGTCACCATTGATGGTTACCATCAGCACTTTGCCGGCAAACTGGTCGTCAAGCGCCACCATGCCACTGTTGAGCGACAACACGCAGCGACCGAAGGCAGGACGGACCTCAGGATCTCCAGCTCAGAGATCCGCGTTGACCGGCGACATGATAGTGCGCTTGAGTACAGGGAGTACATGAGGGGGATTTGGGGGAACTGGAGTAGGAATCGAGATTCCAGAGGTGGGGGAGGGGCGGGAGATTGGGGATGAAAAGGTAGCATGAATTTCAAGCACGCACCAATATGCTCTCGGCGCGCAAGCACACGAAAACACCGGTGGCGCCCACATGTCGGCCTAAAAGTCCTTATTCTTTCTTTTTTGGAGAGCCCGTCCTTTTTTTCAGGATCTTTTGAGAGCCCGGCCTGAGAGTCATAATTGACCTGTTTGGCATTGCGTCACTACTCGGCCCATATTCAACGACACCTCACTGGCCCAAACAAGTGTACATCATCGAAAAGACACTGAGCTCAAATTATATAACTTGAAAAAAGGAGATATACTCTGAACACTTGAGAATGGTGATGCCCTCATTTAGCCCACCAGTAGTTCGAGACAATAAACAGTTCGAAACAACGATATATACAACATTGAAACACTAACTAGTGACTACTACTGACATAAACAACAAGACATGATAGTTCATAAGAAGTCTTGCTACACCACCAAAACGCACCCATCTGCAGCGCTCAGACTCCCGTGATCCAGACGAGAATGGCATTCTAAACAGAAGCAACTATTACATAGTAAGAGTGACATAGACAAGGATGACCAAATGACAAGGAATATGCATAACAAAAGAAAGAACTACCCATCCAGAACCAGCATCAAAGACAACAAAGTCATTCGAAGATATGATCCAACACCATCATAATTTGCAGCCCCGCTTCAGCGACCAGTGATCCGAAGACACCAGTACTCCACCCTTTCGATGCACCATCCCAATTACCTATCAACCTGAAGGCTTGAACCACATCACTGCATGTCGTAATTGAGACATCCAATGATCAAAGTTAATCCGGATGCCTTTGTCATTCTCACCTTCTTTTGGCTACAGGCTGTATCATTGACAATCAGGGGAGTTTTCTCCCGAACTCCTAGGGCTCGCCGTGTAGACACAGTTTTCCATAGCAAACATAGCCTTTCTGCCATCAAGGTCCTTGCCAATGGTGATCTCCTGGTTAATCGGATAATTGAGTCCGAGAAACAGAGAGTGTGAATGAAGGCTGTTTACCCGCCTCCAACTAAAAAATCCTAAAGGCCCCAACAAGCTGGTATCCTGGTCATAGACGTAACAACCACTATCCGGATACTCACGTATTACACGGTGCTTGTATACAGTGGGGTTTTTGCAATATAACTTTTCCGGTCATGTGTCTGAATGATCATTAGTCTTTTGCCGTCGTCTGATCGAGCGAGGAACCAATTGTGCTTCCCTGTTTTTGGCAAAGGTGGTGTGATTACAAAGGGCAGTAACTGTAGGGACACTGCATCATATCAAAAAGGACATGCATTGTTAATGTAAGATCAACATTGTTCAAAGTATGAGTAGGATAATGCAAGAAACAACATTGATACGTCCCTGTTGGAACTGGGAGGAAAATACAGGAAAATGTATACTGGGTTCAAAAATATAGAAGTGCATGCATGGTTATACTCATGTTATCTCGTAATCGATTCTTCACAGGAAACTACCATGTCATGCATGTTAGGTAATCATGTTCTGTCCTCACAAACAAATTCTTCAAGGTAACTAACAGACCATGCATTGTTATATACTCGTGTTCTGTGGGCAAATTTTTTGTGAGGATATTATTCTAGCCATTGATTGCTGAAGGGCGAATATAGGTATGTACACATGGTAAGCATTGCAGGATTTCACTACTTCCAAATATAGAGTTCTCCATATGCACATTTACTTCCCTAATGTATGGTTAGATGAAACCAACAATGTGGTGCATGTTTCTACAATCTTATGCAAAACAAGGTCCGTCCAACTGACGTAGTAATCTAGATGACTTGGACCGCAATGGTAATACTCTATATAATCCAACGGAGGAAGGATAATCTCATGGGAGGTCTGGAAGTTCACGATCACCAACTTTTTACCGTCTTCTCTGAAGGCATCCATCCAGTGGGAGTTCATGCCGACCCAGTACATACCTGCCAAGAAGTTTCGGGCGATGGTGATCGGATCGATGTCGAGGGAAATGATGTACGATGACCCACTACATACCTGCAAAGAAGTTTCGGCTAATGGAGATCAGATTGAAGTCGAGGCGCATCATGCACGCCACCGTATCATGGTGAGCCAATATCGCAAGACCAGATAGCAGCAAGCAGGGTGTCTTGAAAAGCTTAGGCCTCAGTTCAACAATGGCCGTGTGCATGTCCCTCGAGCATGTAGCCAGCCGCAGGGCGCTCAACATATCCATACACGAACAACAGAGGTCGAGGATGTCACTTGGGAGATTGCTCCAATCGTGGCTCATATGGATGCTGCACGGTTCGCGTTCGGCCATGGTGGAGTTTGGAAGGGGGCTTGATTTACGGGGGAGAAGGATGTCGGTGCTGGAGCGGCTAGCGAGGGAATAGTGGTACTGGGGGAGGCGAGTGAGGCGACGGTACACGGGGTGTAACACCCCGGATGTAATTTACCTTATCTGTACTCCAACTCTTGCCGTTTCAGGCACTAAGTTATTTTATTTCCTCATTGTCGGGTTTTTGCCTCCGTGTGTTTTTGTCTTTGTCATGCATCTCATATCATGTCATCATGTGCACTGCATTTGCATACGTGTTCGTCTCATGCATCCGAGCATTTTCCCCGTTGTCCGTTTTGCTTTCCGACGCTCCTTTGTCCTCCGGTGGTCCTTTCTACCTCTTTTCGTGTGTGGGGGTTAAACATTTTCGGATAGGACTGAGACTTGTCATGCGGCCTTGGTTTACTACCGGTAGACCGCCTGTCAAGTTTCGTACCATTTGGACTTTGTTTGATACTCCAACGGTTAACCGAGGGACCGAAAAGGCCTCATGTGTGTTGCAGCCCAACACCCTTCCAATTTGGCCCAAAACCCACCAAAAACCCCTCCATTGTCTAGAGCACTCAATCACGATCACGTGGCCGAAAACCGCACTCCATTTGGAGCTTCCTAGCTCCCTCTACCTCTATAAATAGACCCTCTTTCGAAATCATGGATGAAACCCTAAAAAATCCCCTCCTCGCGCCGCCAGACGTGTCCGGTCCGCCGCTAGCGCCACGTGTCGCCGCCCGGTTTGTCCTCACCGCCGGCCTCCATCGTGCGCGGCCTGCCAAGCCCGCGTAGGGCCCCCGCGAGCCCGAGCCGCCGCCGCCTGGCTTCTTCTCCGTACCGCCCGAGCCTCTCGCCGGCGCCGGCGTCCGCCACCGCCGCCATCGCCGCCGACCAGCCGCCGCTCTGGTGCCGCCTCCAGTCCGCCACCTCGCCTGGTTCCTCGAGCGCCGCGCGCCGCCCCTCGTCACTCCGGCCGCTGCGCGCCCCGCCTTCCTCCTCCACGCCGGCGAACTCCTCCAGTCCGGCCACCGCAGCAAGTCCCCAGAGTTTCTCCGATGAGCGACTCCGGCGAACCCCCACTGTTCTGGCGACCTCGGTTCACGTGCACGATCTGGATCCAGATCTGGATCTTGAGGTTGACCTAATTTTGCCCGAAACCCTAGATTTTTTGCTATCTTTGACATGCCATAACTCTGCATCCGTAGCTCCGATTCGTGCGTGTAGCATATCAAAATGTTCATCTCGATGAGTACATCATTTCATCTCATTGCATCATTTTAATTTGAGCTCATCTTGATGCCCGAAATGCTGTTGGAAGAGGGCTATGTGATGAATTTGTCAGATCTGTTTCAGCAAATGGCCTTTTGTCATTTTTGCCATGATTAATGTGTACATGCTATGATCCTGAGCTCTACATGTGTTTTGTTAAATGCCATGCCATATTTACAGGGGTGTATGCCATGTATTTTTGTGGTCTTTGTGGTGACTAGCACAAGCATGCAAAGTAGCTTACTCGGTGATGCTGATTTCAGGGACTTAGAATTTCACTAAGTCCTTGTTCTGTTTTTGTTTTTATGCCATATGCTCATGTTGTTTCCTAGTGATCCGTGCCTCTTTTGAGGATGATCAGTAAGGATGTTTTGGTAATATTGTGGTGCTCTATCCATCCATGTCTTTGTTTGCATTTATGGAGCACCCTAGCGTGAGTCAATCGAGCTCTACTTTTGCTATAAAATAATCCTGGCAGATTGTTGACATATTTAGCAATTTTGCCGAGGATGTTGCTATTGATCCGTGCACGCGATGTTGTTGTTCTTGCCATGTCTAGCTCCTATGCCATGCCTTCTTGATGGGTGTATGCTTAGTTTGTCATGCCATGCTCTGTAGTGAGTACATCGAGCTCGTAAACATGCCTACTTGTTAATCTGTTTGCATGCTCCAGTTTTTCACTAAGTCTGAATCTGTTTATGTTTTTGCCATGTTCACATGCTTGTAATTGTATTTTCTGATCCCTTTTGGCTCAAGGTCACTAAGGGACTTTTGTTATATGCTTAGATTAGCTTCATGCCATACCTTTATTTGCCATGATATGTTCCTATAGCATGTAGTTTTCATACTCTAAGGTGTGCTTCCTGATGATAAATTCCAGACTTGTGTTAATTTCACTAAGGCTAAAACCTGTTATCATTTGCATTTTTGCCATGCTTATTGAACCTTTTAATGGATGAATTAGCCGTAGCTCAGTGTTCATCTTTTGTCAAGCATCATGAGTGGATCCCTGCCATGTATTGTGTTGCCATGTTTGAGTGTTGTAGCATATTTATCTTGATGCATTTAGATGGCTACTTGCTGATTATCGCAGACCGGTGCCTCACTTGTTTTGCTTGCCGTTTCCAAACCGTGCATCCGATTCCGGTTATCTTTATATTGATTTCAACCGAAATCAACTCCCCTTACCAGTGGCACTCTTGGATTTCCAAGTTGCGGCCATGTTCAATTATTCCTTTGCAAATCATGCATATGCATCACATATCGCATCCAGCATATCATACCATGTTTGCATCATGTTGCTTGAGCATTGCACGTGGTTCATTGCGTTCCTTTTTGCTTGTTGTTCTTGCTTGGGTAGAGCCGGGAGACGAGTACATGAACGAGGAGCCCGTTGAGTTTGCTTACGAGGATCAAGGCAACTCTGAAAACTTTGCAGGCAAGATGATCATACCCTCGAAATCACTTCTATCTTTGCTTGCTAGATGCTCGCTCTTTTGCTATGCCTATGATATGATACCTACCACTTGCTTATCATGCCTCCCAATTGCCATGTCAAACCTCTAACCCACCATGTCCTAGCAAACCATTGCTTGGCTATGTTACCGCTTTGCTCAGCCCCTCTTATAGCGTTGTTAGTTGCAGGTGAAGATTGCAGATCGTTCCTTGTTGGAACATTGTTTATTGTTGGGATATCATCATATTATCTTGTTTATCTTAATGCACCTATATACTTGATAAGGGGTGGAAGGCTCGGCCTTATGCCTAGTGTTTTGTTCCACTATTGCCGCCCTAGTTTCCGTCATATCGGTGTTATGTTCCTGGATTTTGCGTTCCTTACACAGTTTGGTTATAATGGGAACCCCTTGACAGTTCACCTTGAATAAAACTCCTCCAGCAAGGCCCGACCTTGGTTTTACCATTCGCCACCTAGCCTTTTTCCCTTGGGTTTCGCGGACTCAAGGGTCATCTTTATTTTAAACCCCCCCGGGCCAGTGCTTCTCTAAGTGTTGGTCCAACCCAGAGCATCGTGCGGGGCCGTCCCTTGGCAACTTGGGTTACGTTGGCTCCCATACACTTAGCTTATCCGGTGTGCCCTGAGAACGAGATATGTGCAGCTCCTATCGGGATTTGTCGGCACAGCGGGTGGTCTTGCTGGACTTGTTTTACCATTGTCGAGGATATCTTGTAACCGAGATGCCGAGTCTGATCGGATTGTCTTGGGAGAAGGAATATCCTTCGTTGACCGTGAGAGCTTGTGATGGGCTAAGCTGGGACTCCCCTGCAGGGATTTGAACTTTCGAAAGCCGTGCCCGCGGTTATGGGCAGATGGGAATTTGTTAATGTCCGGTTGTAGATAACATGAAACTTAACTTATTTAAAATGCATCAACCACGTGTGTTACCGTGATGGTCTCTTCTCGGCGGAGTCCGGGAAGTGAACACGGTGTTGGAGTAATGCTTGACGTAGGTTGTTCTAGGATCACTTCTTGATAGTAGTTGTTCGACCGTGCTTTTGCCATCTCTTCTCGCTCTCTTTTGCGAATATGTTAGCCACCATATATGCTAGTCGCTTGCTGCAGCTCCACATCATACCTTACCTTACCTATAAGCTTAAATAGTCTTGATCGCGAGGGTGCGAGATTGCTGAGTCCCCGTGACTCACAGATTCCTTCCAAACCAGATGCAGGGTCCGATGATACCGTTCCAGATGACATGACCAAGCTCAAGTGGGAGTTCGATGAAGACTCTCGCTGTTACTACGTGTCTTTCCCAGATGATCAGTAGTGGTGCCCAGTTGGGGCGATCGGGGACTGTGTCGCATTTGGGGGTTGATCTTTATTTTGGTACCGTAGTCGGACCATGAGTGTATTGGATGAATGTAATGACTTATTTATGTATTTGTGTGACGTGGCGAGTGTAAGCCAACTATGTATCTTTTCCCTTTATTTATGTATATGGGTTGTTTGCGAAGATTACCTCACTTGCGACATTGCTTTCAATGCGGTTATGCCTCTAAGTCGTGCTTCGACACGTAGGAGATATAGCCACATCGAGGGCGTTACAAGTTGGTAATCAGAGCGTTCCCCGATCTTAGGAGCCCCCTGCTTGATCGAATCGTTCGCGTTGTTGAGTCTAGAAAAATGTTTTGAGTCATTTAAGAATTATATATCGGAGAGTTAGGAATTATTTTTTACTCCCCAGTCCCTTCGTCGCTCAGGTGAGGCATCCTAACGTAGAGTTTTAACTCTTCTTTTCTCAAATTTCACTAATTTTTTTAGGATCACGCGGGTATCTTGGAATCGTTCCGATGGTTTTGTGACGAGAACATTGTTCTTGGTGCCTCCTGTCATTTAGGGGTTGTGGCAGTGTCCAGGGGAGTTGAGCTCCGAGGTGTTGTCGTCACAATTTTATCGTTGAGATTCTGGAATACCTGAGTTTCGCCGACATCGAAAATCTCTTTTGTGCAGTTGTTGGTGAGATAACCTCGACGCCACCCAGTACTGGGATGGGAGTTCGGGAGTATTGCCATAACTTGTATAACGGATGCTTTTCGAAGGTTGAGGTAAATGATTTCCGAAGGTTTCTTGGTTATGTGTTCAAGGATGGATACAGCTGAATGTAGGATTTGCTAGATTTGGGTGAGATATTATGCTTCCCCTGTATCCCGAACGCCTGATTGTATAACCGGAAAGGTTCGGGAGTTTCATAGGTGGGAATTCTTGTAGCTCTATGTGACGCCCCCGATTCAATCGTACACTAATCATACACGCAAACGTGTACGATCAAGATCAGGGACTCACAGGAAGATATCACAACACAACTCTACAAATAAAATAAGTCATACAAGCATCATATTACAAGCCAGGGGCCTCGAGGGCTCGAATACAAGAGCTCGATCATAGATGAGTCAGCGGAAGCAACAATATCTGAGCACAGACATAAGTTAAACAAGTTTGCCTTAAGAAGGCTAGCACAATCTGGGATACAGATCGAAAGAGGCGCATGCCTCCTGCCTGGGATCCTCCTAAACTACTCCTGGTCGTCGTCAGCGGGCTGCATGTAGTAGTAGGCACCTCCCGAGTAGTAGTAGTCGTCATCGACAGTGGCGTCTGGCTCCTGGGCTCCATCGTCTGGTCGCAGCAATCGGGTATAGAAAGGGGGGAAAGAGGGAGCAAAGCAACCGTGAGTACTCATCCAAAGTACTCGCAAGCAAGGAGCTACACTACATATGTATGAATTGGTATCAAATGGAAAAGGCTATCATATGTGGACTGAACTGCAGAATGCCGGAATAAGAGGGGGGGATAGCTAGTCGTATCGAAGACTACGCTTCTGGTAACCTCCATCTTGCAGCATGTAGAAGAGAGCAGAAGGTAAATCCACCAAGTAGCATCGTGTAGCATAATCCTATCCGGCAATCCTCTCCTCGTCGCCCTATGAGAGAGCGATCAGCGGTTGTATCTGGCTCTTGGAAGGGTGTGTTTTATTAAGTATCCGGTTCTAGTTGTCATAAGGTCAAGGTACAACTCCAAGTCGTCCTGTTACCGAAGATCACGACTATTCGAATAGATTAACTTCCCTGCAGGGGTGCACCACATAACCCAACACGCTCGATCCCATTTGGCCGGACACACTTTCCTGGGTTATGCCCGGCCTCGGAAGATCAACACGTCGCAGCCCTACCTAGGCACAACAGAGAGGTCAGCACGCCGGTCT
The DNA here is from genome assembly GCF_018294505.1 of Triticum aestivum. NCBI lineage: Eukaryota > Viridiplantae > Streptophyta > Magnoliopsida > Poales > Poaceae > Triticum > Triticum aestivum. The sequence continues at coordinate 139,923,657 of NC_057800.1, forward strand.
AAATCCTATGGCGCAGGGGTCTGGGCCCATCGCCCTTTGCACACCAGCACGTTGCGAACGCGGCCGGTGAGCAGACCTAGCAACCTCCATTACAAAGGAAGTTGCATTACGCGGTCCAACCCAGCGCGCGCCGCTCAGTCGCTGACGTCACGAAGGCTTCGGCTGATACCACGACGTCGAGTGCCCATAACTGTCCCCGTGTAGATGGTTAGTGCGTATAGGCCAGTAGCCAGACTCAGATCAAATACCAAGATCTCGTTAAACTTGTTATCTTGAAGACACTGCGAACGCCGACCAGGGCCAGGCCCACCTCTCTCCTAGGTGGTCTCAACCTGCCCTGTCGCTCCACCACAACGATCCACCCAGAGGGCCGTCGGGACAAAGGTCCTTTCATCTCCCAATCCGTGAATCACTCGCGGGTACTCCTCGAGCCAACCCGACTTTAGTCATCACATGTATCATGTATAAAGTATAGGTATATACCCGTGATCAACTCCCGAGTGATCACGGCCCGATAGTATAGCATGGCAGACGGACAAGAATGTATGGCCACTGATGATAAACTAGCATCCTATACTAAGCATTTAGGATTGCAGGTAAGGTATCAACAGTTGTAGCAACAATGACAGGCTATGCATCATGATAGGTGTTGGGTTTCGTAGTAATTTCAAAAAAATTCCTACGCACACGCAAGATCATGTGATGCATAGCAACGAGGGGGGGAGTGTGATCTACATACCTAGTAGATCGACAACGGAAGCGTTTGGTTGATGTAGTCGTACGTCTTCACGGCCCGACCGATCAAGCACCGAAACTACGGCACCTCCGAGTTTTAGCACACGTTCAGCTCGATGACGATCCCCGGACTCCGATCCAGCAAAGTGTCGGGGAAGAGCACGACGGCGTGGTGACGATCTTGATGTACTACCGCTGCAGGGCTTCGCCTAAGCACCACTACAATATTATCGAGGACTACGGTGGCTGGGGGCGCCGCACACGGCTAAGAACAAGATCATGTGGATCAACTTGTGTCTTTGGGGTGCCCCTTCCCTCAGTATATAAAGGATGGAGGAGGAGGAGGCCGGCCAAGGTTGGTGCGGCCAGGATGTGGAGTCCTACTAGGACTCCAAGTCCTAGTAGGAGTCCACCAAGAGGGGAGGAAGGGAGAAGGAAGTGGAGGAGAAGGAGAGGTGGCCGGCCCCCTTTTCCCTAGTCCAATTCAGACTAGAGGGGAGGGGGGGTGCAGCAGCCCCTTGGCCCTTTCTCCTCTTCCCACTAAAGCCCATCAAGGCCCATTGCTTCTCCCGTAACTACCCGGTACTCCGAAAAATACCCGAATCACTCGGAACCTTTACGATGTCCGAATATAGTCGTCCAATATATCAATCTTTACGTCTCGACCATTTCGAGACTCCTCGTCATGTCCCCGATCTCATCCGGGACTCCGAACTCCTTTGGTACATCAAAACTCATAAACTCATAATATAACTGTCATCGAAACCTTAAGCGTGCGGACCCTACGGGTTCGAGAACAATGTAGACATGACCGAGACATGTCTCCAGTCAATAACCAATAGCGGGACCTGGATGCCCATATTGGCTCCTACATATTCTACGAAGATCTTTATCGGTCAGACCGCATAACAACATACCTCGTTCCCTTTGTCATCGGTATGTTACTTGCCCGAGATTCGATCGTCGGTATTCCAATACCTAGTTCAATCTCGTTGCCGGCAAGTCTCTTTACTCGTTCTGTAATACATCATCCCGCAACTAACTCATTTAGTTGCAATGCTTGCAAGGCTTAAGTGATGTGCATTATCGAGAGGGCCCAGAGATACCTCTCCGACAATCGGAGTGACAAATCCTAATCTCGAAATACGCCAACCCAACATGTACCTTTGGAGACACCTGTAGAGCTCCTTTATAATCACCCAGTTACGTTGTGACGTTTGGTAGCACACAAAGTGTTCCTCCGGCAAACGGGAGTTGCATAATCTCATAGTTATAGGAACATGTATAAGTCATGAAGAAAGCAATAGCAACATACTAAACAATCGGGTGCTAAGCTAATGGAATGGGTCATGTCAATCAGATCATTCACTTAATGATGTGATCCCATTAATCAAATAACAACTCATTGTTCATGGTTAGGAAACATAACCATCTTTGATTAACGAGCTAGTCAAGTAGAGGCATACTAGTGACACTCTGTTTGTCTATGTATTCACACATGTATTATGTTTCCGGTTAATACAATTCTAGCATGAATAATAAACATTTATCATGATATAAGGAAATAAATAATAACTTTATTATTGCCTCTAGGGCATATTTCCTTCAATAGGATTAACGGAAAGCAGTAACATGCTACACTACTCTAATGCAAGCAGTATAGAGGAGAGTAGGCGATATCTGGTGATCAAGGGGGGGGGGAGGGCTTGCCTGGTTGCTCTAGCAAGAGAGAGGGGTCGTCAACACCGTAATCGTACTGGGTAGCAGCGGCGTCGGTCTCGGTGTCTACCGAAGAGAAGAGGGGGAAGAAATAATAAATACGGAGCAAACAAAGCATCACAAAACATAACGAGGTAATATGCGGTGCCAGGGGTGATCTAACGCAGGGATAGGTGATACCGATGAAGGGGGGAAACATCCAGGAAAATATCCCCGGTGTTTCGCGTTTTTGCACAGATGAATCAGAGGGAGAAAGTTCGTGTTCGCTATGCTAGGGATGCGTGGTGGACGAACGTGCCGCATATTCAGATTAGTCTTGTTTTTCTGAGCAACTTTCATGTATAAAACTTTTTCATCCAAGTTACAGATTATTTTCTAAGATTTTTCAAAGATCTAAACAATTTTTTGAAATATATTAATTCGAATTAAGAAAAAAGTAAATAGTTTTGTCACCTAAAGCTACGCTAGCTAGAGCGTATTACAGGTGGGGCCAGGGGGTTAGTTAGCAGTTGACCAGTCAAGGTTGACTAGTCAACAGGGTCATAGCGGGGCCCAAGTGTCATAGGGTCATTTGTATAGCAGATTAGTTAATTAGTCTAAATAGTGAAGGGGCCCCTAAGTCATATTCTACATAGCATCTAGACTTAGTACCAATACCTGTTTTGGGTTAGTTATTAAATAAGACTAATCCTAATATATGGCCGGCCATTTAGTAGTGGCCCATCCAGCCAGAAACACAAAGCACGCACACACAACAAGCAATCGGCCATGGCCAGTGGTGGCTGTATACACACACAATGCTAGTTGTAAGAGAAGATGGCATTTTGTGATTTTTGTAGGATTTAATCCATTCATCGAAAAGATTTGGTCCAGTAGGATAAAATGGAGTTTGTCAAGTATACTTTCTACTCATACTATTTTCAGTCATGTTAATAACTATTTAACCGCAATTTAGGGACTGTCTAGGGGGTTACTCATTGTGGAAACACAAAAGCTAGCCATTGTAGCTATAGTACTAAGCAGAGCATTTGCAGTGGCGTGGCGTGGGCGAGGCAGTGCACCAACACCGCGACCCGAGCGAGCGGCCCACGTACGCAGCAAGCGCACGACGCCGGGGGTGGCCAAGGCGCGAACGCGGGCGGGCGCAAGGGAAGGCGCTGGGCCACCGACGCAAGGGAGCGGCGTCGGGCGGCGCGAGCGGCGGCAGGCTGCTGCGGTTCGAGCACGTGCACGCGTGCAGCAGCGACAACAGCAGCATAGCAGGCGAGCAGCGCGGGAGAGGCGGCATCAGTGGCAGCGACAACAGCAGGAAGAACGGCGAGGCGACGGGCGGGCGCGTGGCCATGGGCGGTAGGGCAGCGGGCATGGACGTGTTGGTGCTCGGGGCAGTGCGAGGCCAAGGAGGGTGTGGTGCGGGGCGCGGCCCGACGCGAGGTGACCGCGACGCGCGTGGAGGCAGGACGCGGACGGCCGTGACGACAGTGAGCATGGCGGCGGCGAGTTTCTGCGATGGTGGATCGAGAGACGGAGTACGCGAACGAGCATGGAGAGAGGGGGAATGGAAGAGAGGCTCACCGAGAGCCCGTAGTTTTGCAAAGCGTGCTCGAGGGAGGCTCGGTGTGGCCGGAATTCGATGGCGGCGGCGACTCCTCGAGGTTGAAGACGACCTCGTCCCGCACGAAGGAGAGGCGCCCGGCTCGAGCCCGTTGGCGCAGGAGGCGTAGGGGAGCAGGACGGAGCTGGCGGGAACTGCGGATGGATGCGGGGGCGTCGGTGGCCATGGTGGAGCGCGGTGGCTGACGACGATGGCTGCGGGTGCGGACGGATCTGAGCGAGGGAGACGAGGAAGAGAGTGGGGGAGGAGCGAGAGGCGGATGCGGGAGAAATATCTGGAGGGGGGGGGGGGGGGGGGGGGGGCTCGGTGGAGGCCTTATCCTCCAAGCGTCGCCGACGAGGTAGTCGGGGGCAGCCATGCCCCTGTAGCGACCTGGGACCGATGAACAGGGAGGTGGGGAGAGCGACTGAGGGCTTCGTGCCCAGTTGGGCCGGCCCAGGGGACGGGTTTTCTTTTGTATTAGCTATTTTGTTGTTTTTTATTTCCTCTTTTCTGTTTTCTTTTATTATTTTTTTAGTTTCTCTCTTACTTTAGTTTTACAAATTATAAAAGTAGCCCCTAAACTACTGTTAATAAATATGCTATGACCCCAAACATTTTGGCACCTTAAATAAAGTATACTTCATTTATTATTATTTTAAATGCATTTTTAATAATTGTTTTGTTGTTGTTATAATTAATTTAGTGCATTGGAACATTTTATAATTAGATGATCTCTCCACCAATATTACTTCCGATTTATTTGCCACGTTTCGAACACTTTAGTTTTGACTTTTGCAAACTTTAATTGTTTGACTTGATTTTAAATTTGAAATTTGACGGGATTTGGAATCATCGCAAGATTAACAACAGTAATCGTGGTGATGTGGCCTCGGTGGAGGCCTTATCCTCCAAGTGTCGCCGACGAGGTAGTCGGGGGCAGCCATGCCCCTGTAGCGACCTGGGACCGATGAACAGGGAGGTGGGGAGAGCGACTGAGGGCTTCGTGCCCAGTTGGGCCGGCCCAGGGGACGGGTTTTCTTTTGTATTAGCTATTTTGTTGTTTTTTATTTCCTCTTTTCTGTTTTCTTTTATTATTTTTTTAGTTTCTCTCTTACTTTAGTTTTACAAATTATAAAAGTAGCCCCTAAACTAGTGTTAATAAATATGCTATGACCCCAAACATTTTGGCACCTTAAATAAAGTATACTTCATTTATTATTATTTTAAATGCATTTTTAATAATTGTTTTGTTGTTGTTATAATTAATTTAGTGCATTGGAACATTTTATAATTAGATGATCTCCCCACCAATATTACTTCCGATTTATTTGCCACGTTTCGAACACTTTAGTTTTGACTTTTGCAAACTTTAATTGTTTGACTTGATTTTAAATTTGAAATTTGACGGGATTTGGAATCATCGCAAGATTAACAACAGTAATCGTGGTGACGTGGCATCATTAGCGAAGGGTTACTGTAGTTTGAATATCTGGGTGTCACACTCTAGTTCTTCTTCCGCGGATATTTGGTTTGGTATTGGGTAATCCTCACCAAGTATTTGCTCTTGTCCGTACCTTGTTGTTTTTCTTCTATCTCTATCTAGTGGCTTCTCAATTTATGGAAATGTGACCATTTCAATTGGAATGCATTCGTTCATTTTGTTCGGATGTGAAGACTACAAGTTGCAATTTCAACCCGTTTGATTCAGCTTCAATATTTGTCTGTCATGATGCTAACGGATGTCACCCTCTTCAGGATGGCTCCTGCTAAGGGCAACAATCAGAATCAGAATCAAGATCCGCCACCACCACCTCCACCTCCGGAGGCATGGCAAGCTGTGATGGCCGCTACCAATGCAAACACGCACCTGATCATGCAAATTCTGCAAGAGCGCAACCAGGGCCATGGCAACAATCAGAATCAATTTGCTACACTCAACCAGTTCCTTGCTAACCAGCCAAAGACCTTCAGCAAATGTGTCGAGGCCTCAAACGCTGATGATTGGCTCGTGGACATATGCAAGCATTTCGAGTGCAGTAATGTCAGGCCTGAGGACTTTGTCAAGTTTGCCTCCTTCCAACTCAAAGACCAAGCTGCAGAATGGTTTCAGCAATACAAAGATTCCAAAGGAGGCCGTGTGATTACCTGGGATGAATTCCGTCAAGACTTCAAAGCTCATCATATTCCTCAGAGTGTGGTTGAGAGCAAGCGTGAGGAATTCCGCAACCTAAAGCAAGGCACTATGTCTGTTTACCAGTACAACATCATGTTTCAGAGGCTCGCTCGTTTCGCCAAGCAGGACGTCCCTGACGAGAAGAGCATGATATACCAGTTCAGAGGTGGTCTCAGAAGAACTCCAGCTAGCTCTCGTCCTCTTTGAGCCCAAGAAATACGATGAGTTTTACAACATGGCGATCAAGCAAGAGGCTGCCCAACTGAAGTGCGATGCTTCCAAGAAGCGAGTCAAAGATGTGACTTCTTCTTCGTCAACTCAAGTGGCTAAGCAGCAAAAGTATTGGCTGCCTCCTCCTCTGTTCTGTCAGCCTTATCAGCAGAAGAGCAAAGGTGGTAGTGGATCTTCCCACCCACCCAACCCTGGCTTTCATAACAAGACTTCGTCTCAAGCTCCAAGATCAAGTGCTCCGTATCACCGTCCGCTCTCGGAGGTCACATGCAACAAGTGTCAGCAGAAGTGTCACTATGCCAACAAATTCTTCAATCAGAGGCGTCTTCCTCCTCCTCCTCCTCCTGTGAGGTCTGCAAGTTCAGCTGTGGTCAAGCATAACCCCAAGCACGCCAAGGTCAACTTGTTGAATGCAGCTCAGGCAGAGGACTCTTCAGATGTGATTATGGGTAACTTTCCAGTTAACTCTACTCCTGCAAAAGTTCTTTTTGACACTGGTGCATCGCATTGTTTCATGTCAAGATCATTTGTTTCCGAGCATGACTTCGTTTCGCAAATGTTGGGTAAACCTATGGGAGTGGTTTCTCCGGCTAAGTCTATGAGGGCTACCTCGATAGTCCCGGATGTTTCTATCATGATGGGCAACTTCAAGTTTCTGGCTTCTCCAATGGTCCTTGGTAACTCGGATATTGATCTTACTCTCGGAATGGACTGGCTTTCTAAGCACAAGGCTCAGCTAGATTGTGCCGCCAGGCAGATCCAATTGACTCATTCGTTTGAGGATGTAATTGTCTTTACCGCTAATGTTGATACCATCCGTCTGTTTTCTCTCAATGAGAAGGGTGAACTGGATGCCATCTCTCAAATTCTGGTCATTTGCGAATATCAAGACGTCTTTCCAGAAGAGCTTCCAGGAATGCCTCCACACCGGCCAGTTGAATTTGTCATCGATCTTGAGCCTGGCACGTAACCTGTTTGCAAACGTCCTTACAAGCTTGGACCTGAAGAGTTGAAGGAGCTGAAGAAGCAACTCGATATTCAAGAGCGTATGGGTCTCATCCGACCTAGTTCTTCTCCATGGGGTTGTGGAGTTCTTTTTGTGAAGAAGAAGGATGGAACGGACCGACTCTGTGTTGACTACCGTCCATTGAACAAGAAGACCATAAAGAACAAGTACCCACTTCCCAACATCGACGAGCTGTTTGAACAACTCAAAGGTGCTCCAGTATTCTCCAAGCTTGATCTCCGTATGGGCTATCATCAGATTCGCATTCGTGAGCAAGATATCCCCAAGACAGATTTCAGAACAAGCTATGGTTCATATGAATACACTGTCATGTCTTTCGGCCTCGTCAACGCCCCTCCAACTTTCTCTCGCATGATGAATTTCATCTTCAACCCCTACACAAATGACTTCGTCTTGGTCTACCTCGATGACATTTTGGTCTTTTCCAAGAACAAGGAGGATCATGCCAAGCACTTGCGTTTGGTGCTCGATAAGCTCAGAGAACATTAGTTCTATGCCAAGTTTTCAAAGTGCGAGTTTTGGCTCGATGAGGTTCTCTACCTTGGACATATCATTTCTGCCAAGGGCATTGCTGTGAATCCTGAGAAGGTGTCTACAATTGTGAATTGGGAACCACCTCAGAATGTGAAGCAACTCCGCAGTTTCCTTGGGCTCGCAAGCTATTGTCAAAGGTTCGTCGAGAACTTCTCAAAGATCGCGAAGCCTCTTTCCAACCTTCTCCAGGAGGATGTGAAGTACGTCTGGTCTCCTGAATGCGACATCGCTTTCAACACCCTAAAAGAGAAATTAATCACTGCTCCAGTTCTGACTCCTCCTGATGAATCCAAACCGTTCGAGGTCTTCTGCGATGCCTCTCTTCAAGGCTTTGGTGCAGTGTTGATGCAAGAGAAGAAAGTTGTGGCTTATACCTCTCGCCAGTTGAAGCCCAACGAGAAGAACTACCCCACTCATGACCTCGAGTTGGCGGTAGTTGTGCATGCTCTTTTAACTTGGAGACATCTCTTATTGGGAAGAAAAGTGGACATCTTCACTGATCATAAGAGTCTCAAGTACATCTTCACTCAGCCTAATCTCAACCTCAGGCATACTCGTTGGGTCGAAATGATTCAAGAGTATAATCTAAGTATCGAATATACTCCAGGCAAGGCCAATGTAATTGCTCACGCATTGAGAAGGAAGGCTTACTGCAACAGTCTGATTCTCAAGCCTTACCAACTCGAGCTTTGTGAAGCTTTCCGCAAACTCAATCTGCAAGTTGTTCCTCAAGGTTTCCTCGCCAACCTCCAAGTCTCTCCTACCTTGGAAGATCAGATTCACGAGGCTCAACTTCTTGATGCTATGGTGAAGAAGGTGAAGATTGGGATTGCCAAGAGTCAACCCAAGTACAAGTGCTATCGCCTTGATGACAAGGATACTCTATTCTTCGAGGATCGCATTGTTGTGCCTAAAGGTGACCTTCGTAAAGTCATTATGAACGAGGCTCACAATTCACTCCTCTCTATCCACCCTGGAAGTACAAATATGTACCATGACCTCAAGCAGTCGTATTGGTGGACTCGAATGAAGCGCGAGATTGCTCAGTTCGTGAATGAATGTGATGTCTGCAGAAGAGTGAAAGCAGAACACCAACGGCCAGCTGGTCTCCTCCAACCTCTTGCCATTCCAGAATGGAAGTTTGACCACATTGAGATGGACTTCATGACTGGATTTCCAAAGTCCAAGCGTGACAATGATGCTATATTCGTTGTCATCGACAAACTCACTAAAGTGGCTCATTTCCTTCCTATCAAAGAATCCATCATAGCAGATCAATTGGCAGAGCTATATACCTCTTGGATTGTCTCTCTGCACGGCATTCCGCAGTTGATATCTTCAGATCATGGCAGCATCTTCACCTCCAAGTTTTGGGATTCTTTTTAGAAGGCCATGTGCACCAACATCCGTTTCAGCACAACTTTTCATCCCCAAACCAGTGGCCAAGTCGAGTGAGTAAATTAGATTCTCGAAGATATGCTCAGGGCTTGCGTCATCTCTTTCGGTATGAAGTGGGAAGATTGTCTTCCATATGCCGAGCTCTCCTACAACAACAGCTTTCAAGCGAGTTCGGGCAAGGCCCCATTTGAAATCTTCTACGGCAGGAAGTGTCGTACTCCTCTTAACTGGTCAGAGACTAGTGAACGTCAACTTCTTGGCAATGACTTGATCACAGAGGCAGAAGAGACGTGCAAAGTCATTCGTGATAATCTCAAAGCAGCGCAATCGCGCCAGAAGAGCTACTATTATAGTAAGCATCGTGATTTGGCTTTCGAGATCGGAGACCACGTCTACCTCCGCGTCTCTCCAATGAAAGGTACTCGTCGTTTCGATATCAAAGGGAAGCTTGCCCCTAGAAACGTGGGTCCTTTCAAGATCGTCAGCAAGAGAGGCGATCTCGCCTATCAACTTGAGCTTCCCTCCAACTTTGCCAACGTGCACGACGTGTTTCACGTGTCTCAACTCCCCAAGTGCTTCAAGACTCCTGACCGCACCGTCAACTTCGAAGACATTGATCTCCAAGAAGACCTATCTTATCATGAGCACCCAATTGCTCTTCTTGAAGAAACTGAGCGCAAGACTCGCAACAAGTCAATCAAATTCCTCAAAGTCAAGTGGTCACATCATTCCGACCGTGAAGCCACCTGGGAACGCGAGGATCACCTCCGTTCTAAGTACCCAGAGTTTTTCCAGTCCTAGATCTCGGGACGAGATCCTTTCGTAGTGGTGGAGTGTTGTAACACCCCGGATGTAATTTACCTTACCCGTACTCCAACTCTTACCGTTTCCGGCACTAAGTTATTTTATTTCCTCGTTGTCGGGTTTTTGCCTCCGTGTGTTTTTGTCTTTGTCATGCATCTCATATCATGTCATCATGTGCATTGCATTTGCATACGTGTTCGTCTCATGCATCCGAGCATTTTCCCCGTTGTCCGTTTTGCTTTCCGACGCTCCTTTGTCCTCCGGTGGTCCTTTCTACCTCTTTTTGTGTGTGGGGGTTAAACATTTTTGGATTGGACTGAGACTTGTCATGCGGCCTTGGTTTACTACTGGTAGACCGCCTGTCAAGTTTCGTACCATTTGGACTTCGTTTGATACTCCAATGGTTAACCGAGGGACCGAAAAGGCCTCGTGTGTGTTGCAGCCCAACACCCTTCCAATTTGGCCCAACACCCACCAAAACCCCCTCCATCGTCTAGAGCGTTCGATCATGATCACGTGGCCGAAAACCGCACTCCATTTGGAGCTTCCTAGCTCCCTCTACCTCTATAAATAGACCCCTCTTTCGAAATCACGGATGAAACCCTAAAAAATCCCCTCCCCGCGCCGCCGAACAAGTTTCCGCAGGCCGGACGTGTCCGGTCTGCCGCCAGCGCCACGTGTCGCCGCCCGGTTCGTCCTCACCGCCGGCCTCCACCGTGAGTGGCCCGCCCGGCCCGCGTAGGGCCCCCGCGAGCCCGAGCCGCCGCCGCCGCCTGGCTTCTTCTCCGCGCCGCCCGAGCCTCTCGCCGGAGCCGGCGTCCGCCACCGCCGCCATTGCCGTCGACCAGCCGCCGCTCCGGCCGCCGCGCACCCCGCCTTCCTCCTCCACGCCAGCGAACTCCTCCAGTCCGGCCACCGCGGCAAGTCCCCGGAGTTTCTCCAAAGAGCGACTCCGGTGAACCCCCACTGTTCCGGCGACCTTGGTTCACGTGCACGATCTGGATCCAGATCTGGATCTTGAGATTGACCTAATTTTGCCCGAAACCCTAGATTTTTTTGCTATCTTTGACATGCTATAACTCTGCATCCGTAGCTCCGATTCGTGCGTGTAGCATATCAAAATGTTCGCCTCAGTGAGTACATCATTTCATCTCATTGCATCATTTTCATTTGAGCTCATCTTGATGCCCGAAATGCTGTTGGAAGAGGGCTATGTAATGAATTTGTCAGATCTGTTTCAGCAAATGACCTTTTGTCATTTTTGCCATGATTAATGTGTGCATGCTATGATCCTGAGCTCTACATCTGTTTTGTTAAATGCCATGCCATCTTTACAGGGGTGTATGCCATGTATTTTTGTGGTATTTGTGGTGACTAGCACAAGCATGCAAAGTAGCTTACTCGGTGATGCTGATTTCAGGGACTTGAATTTCACTAAGTCCTTGTTCTGTTTTTGTTTTTATGCCATATGTTCATATTGTTTCCTAGTGATCCGTGCCTCTTTTGAGGATGATCAGTAAGGATGTTTTGGTAATATTGTGGTGCACTATCCATCCATGTCTTTGTTTGCATTTATGGAGCACCCTAGCTTGAGTCAATCGAGCTCTACTTTTGCTATAAAATGATCCTGGCAGATTGTTGACATGTTTAGCGATTTTGCCGAGAATGTTGCTATTGATCCGTGCATGCGATGTTGTTGTTCTTGCCATGTCTAGCTCCTATGCCATGTCTTCTTGATGGGTGTATGCTTAGTTTGTCATGCCATGCTCTGTAGTGAGTGCATTGAGCTCGTAAACATGCCTACTTGTTAATTTGTTTGCATGCTCTAGTTTTTCACTGTCTGAATCTGTTTATGTTTTTGCCATGTTCACATGCTTGTAATTGTATTTTCTGATCCCTTTTCGCTCAAGGTCACTAAGGGACTTTTGTTATGTGCTTAGAGTAGCATCATGACATGCCTTTCTTTGCCATGATATGTTCCTGTAGCATGTAGTTTTCATGCTCTAAAGTGTGCTTCCTGATGATAAATTCCAGACTTGTGTTAATTTCACTAAGGCTGAAACCTGTTATCATTTGCATTTTTGCCATGCTTGTTTGAACCTGTTAATGGATGAATTAGTCATAGCTCAGTGTTCATCTTTTGTCAAGCATCATGAGTGGATCCCTGCCATGTATTTTGTTGCCATGTTTGAGTGCTGTAGCATATTTATCTTGATGCATTTAGATGGCTACTTGCTGATTATCGTAGACCGGTGCCTTATTTGTTTTGCTTGCTGTTTCCAAACCGTGCATCCGATTCCGGTGATCTTTATATCGATTTCAACCGAAATCAACTCCCCTTACCAGTGGCACTCTTGGATTTCCAAGTTGAGGCCAGGTTCAATTATTCCTTTGCAAATCATGCATATGCATCACATATCGCATCCAACATATCATACCATGTTTGCATCATGTTGCTTGAGCATTGCACGTGGTTCATTGCATTCCTTTTTGCTTGTTGTTCTTGCTTGGGTAGAGCCGGGAGACGAGTACGTGAACGAGGAGCCCGTTGAGTTTGCTTACGAGGATCAAGGCAACTCTGAAAACTTTGCAGGCAAGATGATCATACCCTCGAAATCACTTATATCTTTGCTTGCTAGATGCTCGCTCTTTTGCTATGCCTATGATACGATACCTACCACTTGCTTATCATGCCTCCCAATTGCCATGTCAAACCTCTAACCCACCATGTCCTAGCAAACCATTGTTTGGCTATGTTACCGCTTTGCTCAGCCCCTCTTATAGCGTTGTTAGTTGTAGGTGAAGATTAGAGATCGTTCCTTGTTGGAACATTGTTTATTGTTGGGATATCATCATATTATGTTGTTTATCTTAATGCACCTATATACTTGATAAAGGGTGGAAGGCTCGGCCTTATGCCTAGTGTTTTGTTCCACTCTTGCCGCCCTAGTTTCCGTCATATCGGTGTTATGTTCCCGGATTTTGCGTTCCTTACACGGTTGGGTTATAATGGGAACTCCTTGACAGTTCTCCTTGAATAAAACTCCTCTAGCAAGGCCCGACCTTGGTTTTACCATTCGCCTCCTAGCCTTTTTCCCTTGGGTTTCGCGGACTCAAGGGTCATCTTTATTTTAAACCCCCCGGGCCAGTGCTTCTCTAAGTGTTGGTCCAACCCAGAGCACCGTGCGGGGCCGTCCCTTGGCAACTTGGGTTACGTTGGCTCCCGTACGCTTAGCTTATCTGGTGTGCCCTGAGAACGAGATATGTGCAGCTCCTATCGGGATTTGTCGGCACAGCGGGTGGTCTTGCTGGACTTGTTTTACCATTGTCGAGGATGTCTTGTAACCGGGATGCCGAGTCTGATCGGATTGTCTTGGGAGAAGGAATATCCTTCATTGACCGTGAGAGCTTGTGATGGGCTAAGTTGGGACTCCCCTGCAGGGATTTGAACTTTCGGAAGCCGTGCCCGCGGTTATGGGCAGATGGGAATTTGTTAATGTTCGGTTGTAGATAACATGAAACTTAACTTATTTAAAATGCATCAACCGCGTGTGTTACCGTGATGGTCTCTTCTCGGTGGAGTCCGGGAAGTGAACACGGTGTTGGAGTAATGCTTGACGTAGGTTGTTCTAGGATCACTTCTTGATCGTAGTTGTTCGACTGTGCTTTTGCCATCTCTTCTCGCTCTCTTTTGCGAATATGTTAGCCACCATATATGCTAGTCGCTTGCTGCAGCTCCACATCATACCTTACCTTACCTATAAGCTTAAATAGTCTTGATCGCGAGGGTGCGAGATTGCTGAGTCCCCGTGACCCACAGATTCCTTCCAAACCAGATGCAGGGTCCGATGATACCGTTCCAGATGACATGACCGAACTCAAGTGGGAGTTCGATGAAGACTCTCACCATTACTACGTGTCTTTACTAGATGATCAGTAGTGCTGCCCAGTTGGGGCGATCAGGGACTCTGTCGCATTTGTGGGTTGATCTTTATTTTGGTACCGTAGTCGGACCATAAGTGTATTGGATGAATGTAATAACTTATTTATGTATTTGTGTGACGTGGCGAGTGTAAGCCAACTATGTATCTTTCCCCTTTATTTATGTACATGGGTTGTTTGCGAAGATTACCTCACTTGCGACATTGCTTTCAATGCGGTTATGCCTCTAAGTCGTGCTTCGACACGTAGGAGATATAGCCGCATCGAGGGCGTTACACGGGGGCACAGTGAGATGGAGACGGAGAAGGAGATGGAGATGGAGTGGTGCTATGGGAGCAGAGAGGGGGACGAGGCGAGGCGCCAATGTGCTGTACAGCGTCGGTGACAGACTGCACAGTGCATAGGGTGAGGCTGACTTTCGTAACCCGAACACGCCGCCTGGACTAGTGTCAGGCGCAGGGTGTTGTCACTTCACTGTGAGGACCGGATGAATAGTATTTTGACCATCAAGTGTGGCATAGTTGTACTACTGCTACTGCTACTGCTACTGCTGCTCCTGCTGCTGCTCCTACTGCTCCTACTGCTCCTACTGCTACTACCGCTACTACTACCGCTACTACTACTGCTACTACTACCGCTACTACTGCCGCTACTACTGCCGCTACTACTGCTACTACTGCTACTACTGCTACTACTGCTACTATTGCTACTACTGCTACTACTACTACTACTGCTGCTGCTACTGCTACTGCTACTGCTACTGCTACTGCTACTGCTACTGCTACTGCTACTGCTACTACTACTGCTACTGCTAGCAGGGACGCCGCGGACAGGCATCAAGCAATCAAGCGTGATAGGCGAATGCATAGTTGGAAATAAACGCGAGGGAGATACACGCCGCTGGGCCTAGCCCGAGCGGCTTGGGGATGATGCAGCCCGAGGGGCGCCCCCAACAAGGCAAACTAACGACTAAAAAAAAGGGGATACATGCCACAGGGACAGACCCACGCGGCCTGGGAGTGATGCAACCCTGGGAGGGCGCTCCCAGCTGGGAATGAAGCTTGAAAGATGGCACCTGAGGATGTCGTCGGCGAAGTGGCGTTGGTGCAGCAGACTCGGTGGGCTGCGGAAGCCGATCCTCACGAGCCCCCAGGCCTCGGGGCCTCGGGAGGCTCCGGAGGCACTGGTGGCTCCTCGCGAGCTGTCTTCATCTCCGCCAGGACAGCGGAATGCCTGTCTTCCTGAGCCTCCATGATGCCCCTCATGAGGCACTGGTACGCCGCAGCCGTGCTCGGCAGGCCGTAAGGCATGCGAACATAGCTGTGGGGTGGACCCCCGCAGCGCCCCACTTGCGAGGGCCAGAGGCGCTCCGTCGTGGCGATCTGATTGAGCCCTGGTACGTCGACGCAGACGTGCATCCCACCATCCTCGCCTGGATGTGGAGCCACAACTGGTGGATGACGGCAACCTCTCATGATCCTTGACTCTTGTAGTTCTTGAATGGCCTTGTTAACGAACTCCTGCTGGTCTGACCTTCCTTGCTTGGCTCCTTCTCGAGGGAAACGTGCTTCAAGGCACGCCTCCACATGGTGCCCAAGCGCCTCCCTTGTGACCCTGGCTAGGTCGGTGGCCCTCCAGGTGAGAGCCCCCGAGCCCTGCCTGAGGAGGGCGCCGGGCGCGCTTTCCTATGCGATGGAAGGGGGTTCCCCCTGGGCTGATGCGGGCCCTGAAGGGCCTGCCTCCTAAGGGGCTGAGCCTGACGACGTCTTCTTCTTCTTGGGGGTGGTCTCAGGAAGCCTCCTGCTTCCGCGATCTGGGTCTTCTAGCGACGCGGCTTGAAAGGCTCGCTCCAGGGAACACACTGCATCCTTCTCTTCACAGGGCACCGTGATGACGCTGCCACTTCCTGGCATCTTGAGGACGTTGTAGCCGTGGTGAGTCACGGCCATGAACTTGGCCAGCGCTGGGTACCCGAGGATGGCATTGTACGGCAGGCGGATGTGGGCGACGCCGAAGTCGATGAGCTCGATGCGGTAGTTGCTGCGGGCCCCGAAGGTGACAGGGAGGCGGACCTGCCCGGTCGGGACTGTGGAACCGTCGGTGACTCCGGAGAAAGGCTTGGTTGGCTGAAGCTGGTCATAGGGCACTTGGAGGTTGTTGAATGTTTCCACGGACAGGACGTTGAGCCCTGCCCCTCCGTCGATGAGGGTCCTGGTGACCAGCACGTTGCTGATGACTGGGGAGCAAAGCATCGGGAGGACTCCGGCCATGGCCGCGCACTTGAGCTGGTCTGTTGAGCTGAACGTGATGGCGCACGCCGACTACCTGAGGGGGCGCGTTGCTTCGAGCTTGGGGAGAACTGCATTCACTTCACAGGCAAACTGCTTGAAGATACATTGAGAGGCTGGGGCTTGAGCTCCGCCCAGGATGCAGGCGATTGCGCGCGACTCTTGGAAGCCCCCAGCCCCCTCATCCTGATGGTGGTCTTCGTTCCTCCTTGGCTGAGGCGACAGCGGAGGTAGGCCTGCGTTGCCATGAGGGCGATCCTCACGAGGCTGATCCCTCTAGTCCCCCTCGCGAGGCAGGTCCCGCCAGCGGTCCTCGCGAGGTTGGTCGCGCCACCCCTGGCGCGGGCCGCGATCTTCCCAGCGTCCTGGGTTTCTTCCTCCTCCTCAACTGTAGCCCCGGTCAGCACGGTTAGGGCGACGGCTGATCCTTCCTTCTCGCACGGCATAGAGTTCTTGACATTCGTTGGTGTTGTGGGTGTGGAGGTCGTGGTACACACAATACCGGCTGCCCCTGGAGGATTCGGGCAGATCCTTGCCCCGCTTGGTGTCTGGTTCTGCTGCGAGTACGGCAGCCCCCTTGCACTTCACGTCCTTGGCCTTGGGCTTCTTCTCTTCTGGGTCCGCGGCAGGCAGCTCGAGGAGGGAGAGATGCCCCTCCTCAGCCCTGGCGCACTTGGTCGCCAAGTTGAACAGCTCCATGGAGGTGCAGAGGTCTTCATGCATCGCCAGCTCCTCCTTCATCTTGACGTCGCGCACGCCACCGGAGAAGGCCGAGATGATGGCCTCCTCGGACACCTTGGGGATCTTGAGGCGCGCACTGTTGAAGCGCTGGATGTACTTTTGCAGGGTCTTCCCAGGTTGCTGCTTGATGCGGCGCATGTCGCTCACGGCGGGTGGCCGGTCGCGAGTACCTTGGAAGTTGGCGATGAAGCGGGTGCGCATCTGGTCCCAGGAAGAGATCGTGCCTGGAGGCAGATTCAGGAGCCAGGTGCGAGCTCCTTCCTTGAGCGCCATGGGGAACCAGTTCAACATGACGTTTTCATCCCCGCTGGCAGCCTCGATGCCCAGCTCATAGAGCTGGAGGAACTCTGCGGGATCAGTTGTGCCGTCGTAGCGAGGAGGCAGGTCTGGCTTGAACTTGCCGGGCCACGCGACGCTACGCAGCTCAGTGGTGTAGGCACGGCAGCCTGCGGTGGCCACGAAAGGCTTCGGCTGGTGGAGAGCTCGGTCTTGAGGGTCCCCACGCGCTGCAGCTAGGAGCAGAGCGGGGTCTTGGCATGCCGGAGCTGGAGCAGGGTCGCGGCGTGCCGGAGCTGGAAGTGCCCGGGCAGCCCCTTGCGGTCGAGGGACTTCTTGGCAGCTCCGTTCTTGCTGTGCTGGCACCTGACGGAGCGGGTTCCGTCCAGGGGCCGTGCGCCTTGGGGCCATGGCGTCTTCTTGGAGAGGAGGCGGTTGGTACGCCCCCGGAGCTTCATTGCCCGCGCGGGGCGGGGTGCGGCGCAGCGGAGCGGACGGCGCAAGAGAGCCCCCTGCGGCGCGGACGAGTTCGGTGACGCGGTCGAGCCACTCCTTGTAGACGTCGTCGATGGGGCGGTAGCGCAGGAGTTCGTTTGTCGCGATGAGCGCAGCTCGAGCCTCCAAGGGTGCGCGGAGCGCGCGGGACGAAGAGCCGGCTGGGGTGAGCGATGGAGTAGCGGTGCGGCCGTCTTGCCGCACGGATGGATGCTGAGACGACGCTTGCTGCTCGCCCCCCGCCGGGCCGGTGGCGGCGTTGACGGCGGGCGACGGGGAACGATGAGGACGCCCACTGACAGGGGCCGTCTGGGCGACGCGATAAGCGATGGCGGCCCGGCGCTCGGCGCGGGCCCGACGAGCGTCAGACATGGATGCGACGGTCGGAGGAGAGCGGAGTGGTGGAAGATAGATTCCGGCGCACCCCTACCTGGCGCGCCAAATGTCGGATCACGGGTTCCGGCAGACCCTTAAGGTTCGAACACTGGGATGCGGGCGGAGATCACGCCTTCTACCTCCCCGTCTCGCAAAGATCTAAACTACTAAAAGAACTGTACAAGGGACACAAGATTTATACTGGTTCGGGCCACCGTTGTGGTGTAATACCCTACTACAGTGTGTGGTTGGTGGATTGCCTCTTGGGGCTGATGATGATGAACAATACAAGGAAGAACAACCTCGCGTGGGTCTGTTCTTGGCTGGGCGATGAACTGCAAGGAGGAGTTCGGCCACCCTTCTGTCTCTATCTCTCTCTCACTCTACTCGTTCTCTCGGTGCTCGATGGCCTGATCTTCTCGATGCCTCTACCCTGGGGGTGGCTAGTCCTATTTATAGGCAAAGGCCCTGGGCCTCTTCCCAAATATTGAGCGGGAAGGGCGCCAACAATTGGCCAATTCGAATGGAAACATCTAGTACACTTATTCTGACTAAAGTTGGTCTTCGCCTGCCAAAGGCTCTTGTGATGACGTCGTGCTGGGCTCCATGGTGACCTCCGTCTCGTAGTCCTCCTGGTCTTGGTCTCGTTGCACCGAAATGGCAACCTTTGTCTGATGCCTCGGTACTCCGCGGCTGTGCTTGCCCCCTTTGCACCAAAGAGGAAAGAAGGACGCTGCGCGCGCTGGCGCCCGCCTGGCGCCCTGAGTCGTTATGGCTTGCGTCATGGGCACCTCGCGAGGTACCCTGCCTTGATCTCTCCGCCTCCTCGTGAGCCAGCCTGATGAGGCTGTGCCTGAGGATGCGCCGTGTCGTCCGCCCCGCGAGGCTTGCCCCTCGCGAGGGTCTTGAGCCTTGTGTTGATGAAGATGGGCCATGCTAGGCCTCCTTTGAGCCACGCCGCAAGCCGCAGGCAGGCAAGTCTGGGGACCCCCGTTCCCAGAACGCCGACAGTTCTGACTCCGCCTGATGAATCCAAACCGTACGAGGTCTTTTGTGATGCCTCTCTCCAAGGTCTTGGCGCAGTGTTGATGCAAGAGAAGAAAGTTGTGGCTTATACCTCTCGCCAGTTGAAGCCCAACGAGAAGAACTACCCCACTCATGACCTCGAGTTGGCGGCAGTTGTGCATGCTCTTTTGACTTGGAGACATCTCTTATTGGGAAGAAAAGTGGACATCTTCACTGACCACAAGAGTCTCAAGTACATCTTCACTCAGCCTAATCTCAACCTCAGGCAGACTCGATGGGTCGAAATGATTCAAGAGTATAATTCGAGTATCGAGTATATTCCAGGCAAGGCCAATGTGACTGCTGACGCATTGAGCAGGAAGGCTTATTGCAACGGCCTGATTCTCAAGCCTTATCAACCCGAGCTTTGTGAAGCTTTCTGCAAACTTAATCTGCAAGTTTTTCCTCAAGGTTTCCTCGCCAACCTTCAAGTCTCTCCTACCTTGGAAGACCAGATTTGCCAAGCCCAGCTTCTTGATGCTATGGTGAAGAAGGTGAAGATTGGGATTGCCAAGAGTCAACCCAAGTACAAGTACTACCGCCTTGATGACAAGGATACTCTGTCCTTTGAGGATTGTATTGTTGTGCCCAAAGGTGATCTTCGTAAGGTTATCATGAACGAGGCTCATAATTCTCTCCTCTCCATCCACCCTGGGAGCACGAAGATGTATCAGGACCTCAAGCAGGCTTATTGGTGGTGCCCAGTTGGGGCGATCGGGACCGTGTCGCATGTTGGGTTTATCTTTTATTTTGGCGTCGTAGTCGGGCCATGAGTGTTTGAATGTTGTAATGCTATTTATGTACTTTGATTGACGTGGCGAGTGTAAGCCAACTATGTTTCTCCCCTTTTATTATCTATATTACATGGGATGTTGTGAAGATTGCCTAACTTGCGGCATTGCTTTCAATGCGGTTATGCCTCTAAGTCGTGCCTCGACACGTGGGAGCTATAGCCGCATCGAGGGCGTTATAGCCTCCCACCATGGTGGGTCCCAACTAGCTGGGGGAGTATTCATTTTTTTGTGCGTAATAAGGAGGCACTTTCGGTGGGTCCGAGCTGACAGCGGGGGGAACATTTTTTCGCGAAATACGCTGGCCCGTCCGATGGGTCCGAGCAGTCAGGGGGGAAACGTTTTTTCATGAAATAAGGTGGCCCGTCCGGTGGGTCCCTGCTGTAAGGTGGAGGAATAATTATTTTGCGTGTAATAAGGAGGCACTTCCTTGCGGCCGCCTGGACCCAGCTGCCAGCCTCTCCACGTATAGTACTCTGCCGATGGAAGTCGGTCATTGACCACGTTGACCACGCCGCGCCGAGAGCACCAGGGCGGTGGTCTGGACGACGGCGAGGCCTAGGAAGGGGATGACGCGGATCTGGGGAAGACGCAGCAGTGGAAGCCCGTGCGGAGAGGAGTACGAGGGTTCACTGGTTCGGTTGCGGTGTGAGGCTGCCATCGCCGCAGAATAACAGGGGGTGTGGGTGAGTGGAGGGATGGCATGGCCAGCGGTGGGAGTAGTATGGGGGCGGTGAGGCCTCCGCGGCAGCACAGTCGGCCAGGGGAGGCAGGAGCAGGAGGCACGACCGGCGCTGCTTTGGGCGGCTGGACCAAGAAGACCAGAGGTTGAAGAAGCACTATGGCCGTTGAATGGACATCGTACGGTCACTGAAGCTAGAAACGTTTTTATTGACTAAGTTGACAAAGCCCTTGGTACGCTCCAACTTAGTAGGCCCACAGGTCAGCCTCTGAAACGATGCGCCCCAGATGTCAGGGGGAGGAATCATTTTTTGGGCGGCCGAAGCTAGGAATATCCGAGATTGAAGAAGAAGCACGACATCCGTTAGATAGACATCCAATGGCAACTACTGCTAGAACCATGTGTTGACTATAATAAGTTGGCAAAGCCTTGCATACGCGTCAACTTATTTTATTTAGGGGACGTGTCACTTAGTAGGCCCACAAGTGTGTGGCATAGAACTTATAGCCCATTTGCGTTTTGTAAGAATGTATAGCCCATTTTGGAATTCTAATGGAATTTACAACAACCCATTTACAGTTTGTTAAAAGTACAACCCATTTTCTAGCTTGGACAATGATTAATAATTTCAACCAACCGTTAAAGACAGAATTCAATAAAATTTCCCACATTTTGATGGGCTCAGAAATATTTTTATCCCGAAATTTCTAGTTAGATTAAATATAAATTTGTATTACGTAAAAATCCAACGAAACATTGCGCGCGCAACAATGAAAAGTTAAGATTTTCAAAATCCACAAATAATATTTTATAAACTAATTTCGTGTTTGGTGCATCTGTTTATAGTTACTGCCCAGTTTTTATAATTACATCGCATTTTTTTAAAGCTCATTTTCCTGTTAAGCCTAATGCATCCCTCCTAGGAAAGATTTGCAGCCCAGTGGGGCGGAGAATAACAAGTTGACCTTGCCTGGGTATTCCTCAAAAAGACATACAGCTGGGCTAGCCATTTTCATCTTGAAAAAATTAGTATCTTGGCTGGATATCTGGCCTGGGCTAGACGGGCCACGGCCCGCCCAGTTAATACCCTGCTCTCCTCTGAACAACAACGAAATCATCGCCAAGAAAAACTCTGCAGTGCTCACGCCTCAACAACACAAATACTGCTCGAGCTGCTTGGTCCCAGCTGTCGGCCGCACCTTGTGCAATTCTCTCGTTTATATTGACTACACAGGTTGACAATGGTGTGAGACCGTGATGTCAGGAAACCAGGAGAAAGCAAAAAAAAATAGGTGTACATAATAAGGAGGCACTTGCGTACGTACAGCTATGGCCCTAGTGGGTCCCTAGTGTCATCCAGTCAAAATAAAGTCATCTCCTGAATCCTCATGTTCGTTGACGATGTTACCAATGCTTGGCGCCACAGCGAGCGCAACAACTCGAAGGACAACGGAGAGGGCCTCGCGGGCCCTACGGATGGTCTGATACAGCGCCCGCTACTCATTCAAGAAGCCAGGATCATCGGACACCTATGAGCACCTTTGATAAACTAAGACGGCATGAAACGGTAAGGCCGCGCTTGGGAGCTCTGGTTTATTTCAAACCTGTATTAACATACAAGTGTAATTTACTCGTCATCGAAAACAACGCGTAAAATACAGGCGTAATGAAACCGAGGGCCTGAGATCTGTAAGTAAAACCGGCGGGTTACGCGTGTAATTTGAGAGACCAGTATATATTTTACGAGCACTGCTATATGGACGACATTACCAGATGATACATGCACGACGTGTGTATCATGCCATCCATGGGCAAGGCTGAAACAGCAGCTAACGGCTGGATTAGCAATCGTCCGAGTGTCGTTCAGCATTTTTATCGTGTGTCAAGTACTTCCGATATTTTACTAGTCGAAATCGACCAACCAAGCACCTTCGCCCGAGACCATCTGCTTTAATTTACAAGCGTCAGTTTTACAAGCGGTTTTGGTTGGAAAACGACGATCCAATCACAGCCTAATATCATGAGTTGGTCGAAAGATCATATGGTTTCACGTCTAACCTACCCGACTTGTCGTATAGGCTATGAATGAAACATCAGACGATGAACTTCTTAAGCACGGAAACAACAGAAGAGGATGATCTTCTTAACAAGCAAATCACTGGCATTAGATCGACATGCAAAACAATATGAAGCATTATTCTCAGGAGGCACGGTGAACAGCTCGTGATGCCGCATGCCACAACATTCCAAGCTCAACTTTGCAATCAAACACAAGGCCTGGCATTACATAGACAATATTCAGAACAAACTCTTAACACAGGAATATCTCAGCAGAGTAACTATTTACTTCTAAACTGAACACATGAATAGGAAAAAACACTCGACGCTGCTCACAGCAAGGGCGTCCCACTCAAAAATATCAAATGCATGTCTTCTGGCTAACATCAATGAGCAAATTTTGACAAGGTTTTCCAATTCCAATATATTAAACTAACGTCTTCTTGCTAACATCAATGATTAATATTTGATAAGTTTTTCCCGTTCAAAATATGTAATGCTTGTGATCATGGAGTCCTGTCGCTTCTTGCTAACATCAATGATTAAACTTTGACAAGCTTTTCCCATTCAAAATATGTAATGCGTATGATCGTGGAGTCCTGTCGCTTCTTGTACTTGTGTGGGCACTTCTTGCCTAGGGCACTCCACGTGTTGTTAAATTGCCAATGGTCTCTGCAGACTAGTCATGTCACCGGTGTCTAATATTTATGGCACCGGCTGTAGCAATGGAGGGATTCGGTGCCAAACTAAGAAAAGGTGAAATTGGCACCTCTTTTGGCCTACATAGTGGAAGGCCTAATACTTTGTAAAGCTTCTCGATCACTCCTTCTGTAATGTAGCGCAAACAATGACTGCTTCTTTCTACAAAGTGGAACGACCAACTGGACCTAGTAATGCAGCAGTTTGCCTTGGACACATTGGCTCCTTTTGTGCAGTTGAACTAAAATCGAAGTCGGAATAAAACCGAGCTTTAATTTTGATATCCCTGTAAGCAACAAAAGGTATAAGGGAAACAATTACTGAGAAATAACGGTTGATGACTTGTACTCCCAGAAGAAAAACATCTACTGATCTACCTTATCTTAATGGGAAACAAAGCAGGAGAGTAGCAATTCTCAATCAGTGTGATTCATTCATATTAACTGAGACATTATCTTAACAATGCCTTGTTTCAAGATGTATAAAGAACGAAAAAGCAGAAAAGTATCATTCCTAAAACAATGCGACTGATTCATTTTAACAGAGACATTATCTTAACAATACCTTGGTTAAACATGTAGAAAGAACTACAAAGCAGGATAGTACCATTTGTAAAACACTGTAAGTCTGTAACTGATATATAATAACAGAGACATTATCTGAACAATACATTTCTTAAACATGTACTCTGGTCGATCCCTAATAGAAATGGTACTCCTGCTGATCCCTAACAAGTGTTTGCAGTTTTGAACTAAGATTCAGTTCCAGGGTAGAGTGGGCACAACAATAGTTTGTGCTTCCATCTACTTATAAAGGGGGTGATGCAGAGTTTGTTGTAACAAAGCAACAAGCATCATGTCTGGGTTGGTCACTACTTAATGGGAAAAGACAGCATACAATAGCTTCAATTCAACATTTATTTAAAACAGTACCAATACAAGTAGCACAACATCTCAAAGCACATTGCACAATCATGTGGATGAAGGCCTGTACTGACCTTTCATGAGACCGACAACGATAAAATACGAATCTGCCAACACGAATAGGAAATCCAATGCCGTTTTGTGCCGTTGCACTGAAATCAAGCAAAGTGTTTCACGTAGTGAAGCAAAATGTCGCAATAGCAACAAGTTGAATAGATATCCCTGTATAAACAGAGGCAAAAAAGAAATCAATTACTGGCTAATAAAGGAGGATGAAACATGCGGCCACAAAAATGGTAATCCCGCCAATCCCTAACAAGTGTTGCAGTTTTGAAATAAGATTTAGTAGTTAATTCTAAGAGTGGCATCAATTACTGGCTTATAAAGGGGGTGATACTAAATTTGTTGTTACAAAGCAACAAGCATTATATCTGGCTTGGTCCCATTTTTGTTCACTACCTAATGGGAAAAGATAGCAATACAATAGCTTCAATTCATCATTTATTTAAAACAGTACCAATACAAGTAGCACAGCATCTCAAAACACACTGCACGATCATGTGGATGAAGGCAAGTACCAACCTGTCATGACGCACACAAGATCACGTACGAATCTGCCAACACGAATAGGAAATCCAATCTCGTTTTGTGCAGTTGCACTGAAATCAAGCAAAGTGTTTCGCGTAGCGAAGCAAAATGTCACAATAGCAACAAGTTGAATAGATATCCCTGTATAAACAGAGGCAAAAAAGGAATCAATTACTGGCTAATAAAGGAGGATGAAACATGCGGCCACAAAAATGGTAATCCCGCCAATCCCTAACAAGTGTTGCAGTTTTGAAATAAGATTCAGTAGTTAATTCTGAGAGTGGCATCAATTACTGGCTTATAAAGGGGGTGATGCTGAATTTGTTGTAACAAAGCAACAAGCATCATGTCTGGGTTGGTCCCATTTTTGTTCACTACTTAATGGGAAAAGACAGCAATACAATAGCTTCAATTCATCATTTATTTAAAACAGTACCAATACAAGTAGCACAACATCTCAAAGCACACTGCACAATCATGTGGATGAAGGCCTGTACTGACCTTTCATGAGACGACCAACATAAAATACGAATCTACCAACACGAATAGGAAATCCAATCAAGTTTTGTGCAGTTGCACTGAAATCAAGCAAAGTTGCCGGTGTGACATTTAAGTTTTCTATAGCAACAAGTTGAATAGATATCCCTGTTTTAAGAGGCAAAAAAGAAAACAATTACTGGCCAATAAAGGAGGATGAAACATGCGGCCACAAAAAGAAGCATCTACCTTATCTTGATGGAAAACAAAGTATAGGACAGTAGCATTTCTAAAATGGTTGCATTGATTCATATTAACAGAGAAATTCTTTTAAAACAGATCAGTAGTTAATTCTGAGATTAACAACAGCAAAATAGCTGCATGGGACATGCCAGCACCATGTGCGTCCACACGTATAAATGGGTGATGCAGAGTATGTAGCCAAGCAGCATATATGCGTTGGTCCCATATTTGTTCTCTTTGAACCTTCTTCCTATGTGAGGGCAGCAAATCTAGTCGTGCACAAACTACCCGACCCCCCAGTTTCTTTCCCTTTTCAACAAAGAGATCGGTTCCTTACAGATGTGTGTACTGGGTTACCCCCTTTTTCCCTTTTCGACCTACAAAGCGGCTGGATAGCCAGTCTATACTACTTTCCGCCCCTCCTTTCCTCATTGAACCACGTCCTAGATTCTTGCTCCAGCCCACCGCACCCTTCTTTCCTCTTTGAACCAAGACCTAGATTCGACTACAGATCGAAAAAGATCCACATGCAGCTAGAGCAACGACGGTTTCAAAGAAACTTATACCTTAGGGTCGTCGGGATGTGGCAAGGCGTGCGGCGGGAGGCCGGATCTGCCCACACTATGTACAGTAGCGAGGAAGAAGGGGTCGGTGGCCCTCCCGCACAGCCGCTGGGTGAAAGAGAATAACGCAGCCGGCAGTGGATTGCCTCCCTCGCCGAAGGCGATAGAGTGAACGCTGCACCTCCTCCCCTTCCCGGTGCGACGGGATACGGACGCCTCCTTCACCAGCTGTGAGGGGGGAGAGAGAGACAAGAGGCCAACGCAGTCTTGTTTAGATCTGGTGAAGAGAGGGTGAGAGACTGTGAATATAGCAAACCCTAGCAAATGAACGCTGAGCCTCCAGCGTGTAACATATATGTAGTGCGGCGAGCATGTGGAGAGTGCAAACCCTAGCGAACAAGCGCTGAGGCTCCCGCTTATATATATACTACTGTAGTACGGACTGAGCTCCGGTGCCTTCACTGCACCTGCTTTTGGCTGTATGACAGGTGAGCCAGCCACATTTTGGGCCCACCTGTCGTAAAACCCTAGCAAAAATTGCACCAACGTGAAAGACGACTGCGTCTCCAACGCAACCAAGGTGAACTGACGAAGGATATCATCTTTGTGCGTAACAAGCAAAGAGCACTGATGAGAGGTGAGCTTGTTTTTTGTTGAATATCGATCAGCTTCACCAGCCGACGCAACCATGAGGCACAACCATGAGCATCGATAGGTCATCGTGGTGATGCATCATCCATTTGGCATCAAGTTTGGGTGAGGCACCTAAGAAGTTCGACAAATCCTCACTATGGTCTGTTTCTTCTCAGTAATCAAGCTCGAGGAAGGAAGAACCACGTGGCAGAGGACAGTGAGGCGGAACAACAATGGCCATCCAATTTTGTGCAGTTCCACTAAAATTGAGGAAGACATGCCCGGGTATGGAGACATGCATCGCTGTTTCCAAAAATATAAAAAAGGGTTAGCAACGACATCTCAATTGTCAATAAGAATTAATGAAAAGTACACCAACAAACAGAAGCATCATAATTATCTTGATGGGAACTAAACCAGGATACCCGAGAAAAAAAGCATTTCTTCATTTAACCAGTGATAGTACTACCACCATATGGACAATGACCGCACAACCACCATGTACTTTTTGTCGAAACAACATGTATACCTCCACCGAGGCATAAATCAGGACAACTTTTTGAGTGGCATTTCCTCTATAATAGTACTAGTAGGTGATGTTGGACCAGCCGACGAACCCTAGCTACTATGCATGGGGAGCTGGGGAGTAGTCGCATAGAAGAAAACCCGCACGCAGCGACCTGGGGAGCTGGACCAGTACAAGAAGTTATACCTCAGGTGGGCGAGATGTCATTTAGGCGGGCGGGCGGGATCTGCCCACACGACGGCAGCGAACAAGGGCGCGGAGGATCTTCGTCCGCGCCAGCGCCGGCTCCGAGAGGACGGTGCGCATCGGCTTCCTCTGTCGCCGACGGCGACAACGTCAACACTGCACCTCCTCACCTCCCGCAGCGGACGGGATTCGGCCGGATCTGTGACCACCGGTGAGGAGAGAGATAGAGTGGACACTGTCATCTTGTTTTGATATGGAGAGGGTGAGAGAGCGAGACGCGAGAAACTCTATCAAACAAGAGGCTATAATGGAGTAAAAAAATCTCTCCATAGCAGTGGTTTTAAATAGAATACGCGCGTTCCCGGAAAAAAGAAACGAAAACTGGCGGACAATTTTTTAAGGGTCTGTCTAGGACACATCTAGATGTGACATAGTTATGTCACATATAAGTTGATGTCCTCTCTGTTTGTGGTCTTTTCCTAGTTTTTTTGTTTCTTGTTGCTACATTATATACTTGTGGGAGCTTAGATGTGATATCCTTAAATAACATCTAGATGTGAATTAGACAAACTGATTTTCTAACGTACCAAGAAAGAAAACTCGATCAAAAACACGCCCCCGCTTCCAGGTCGCGAGAGTCGTCGCGCACACACACATAGACATCGACATGCATCTCCGTGTTTACATAAAATTCCATTTCCATCTCCATCTCCAATCATATTTGTCCAACTGGCACATTATTTATGTTGTTAATTATATACGCAGCAATATTAACGTACAACATCTCTTGTTTGCGCACGTCCGGACCGCTGCCACGACCGGTCCTAACCAACCCGAACCCTCTTCATCACCCGCGCGTGCTTCCCGCCCGAAACGGTCAGTGCCGCATTCATGCCCGGCCAGAGCGGATGCGACCTCTCACCGGCGCCAGCATTGAAGCGGCGCGCCGGCCGAGAGAGCATCACCCGCGCCGCTTCCGGGTGCACGCAGCTGCTCCGCGTTCAAAGGCCGCAATAGCCGGCTACAACATGCGCGATCTCTTCCAGTAGTAAGTTCTTGGGAGTCCGTGCTACAGCTAGCTGTCCTCCCCCAACTCGTCAATCTCTTCCAGTAGTGCTAGTACTCCATGGCGTGATCCATCGACAAGCAGGCGGGAAAGTTATGGTATACTACTCGGTTTGCGGTGAGTGGCATGCCGAGCGACCGTGTGGGGTCGAGCCATGGAGGAGGGTGAGACACGAACACGACAGACGTGATTTAAACGTTGGTTTTGCTCGATGGCGCGATCCAACGAAACGAAACGTTGGTTTCTCTCCGTTTCCATTTTTTCTCCGGAAAAACGGAAACTTTTCCACTCCATTTTCATTCCTATTCCAAGGTTGCCCCGTTACAACATTCCATCAAATACAAAGGAAAACTAACACGCATGCTGATGCATCTCAATGATTCACAGATCATAGCCAATATTTACTTCACAACTAAAGAAAAAAGTTGTGAGAGCGTGTACGATAGAAAAACTACTGATGGGGTCACTACGACTTAAACCCTAAACCCTAAACATGATTTAATCTCCTGGCCAGGTAGAACCTGTCGAAGGAAAGACGGCTGGCACCCTCGGATCATACGATGCTTTTGTGCAGTTCCACTAAAATCGACTGAGCATCCCTGATGGCAAAGATATTGAAGAAGTGTGATTAGAATAATAGTACTGGCACTAGTTCATGAGACATAAACTCATCACAAGTAGAAGCCGGTAGAAGTAGAGAAAGATCGACATGGAGATGGAGCTACGGCAGTGGAGCAAGCCAGCTCCAAAAGGAAGACGGACTACCTGGGACGTCGGGCTGTAGCTAGAAGGGCGGTTAGGACGCGACATCGGCCCATACTGCGGTGACCCCCGATTGGGACGCACCGACTGTGGGTTTTCTTCCTCGCCGATGTCGACCGCGTCTATGCAGAACATTGTTCCCTTCCCCCAGCTGCGGGATCAGGCCCCTCGTTCTATGCTTGTGAAGAGAGCAACCTAAGCAAGCAGGCTTGTAGCTTAGGCTCCTGCTAGTGTATATATAGTGGTTTTCTTTTTCTCTCCATGTCAACCATTTTATATTGCGTACGTGTCATTCAAGAGTGAAATGATGGTTGCTTCTTCCGACTAACTTACTGTGTGATTTGACTGCTCCTTAGTGGCCCCTACACGTACTCCCCCTACGTCTATGCAACAGTCACACGTACACATGGACGCAAAAATGCGCGCGACGCCCTAATGCATGCATGTCCGAGCACACGACGAAACACACACGGTCACGCTCAAGTGCTCCACCTACACGTGCATGCACACACATACTCAGTCAGGGTGAGCTAGTGACCGTATGAACACCGGAAAATATATATATTAAGCGCAATGAGCGTATTATGAAGTCCACTGACCGTATTTTTACAAATATATAGTGACATACAGTGTATTTATCTCATTTGAAATTAAGCCATATTAACCGGAGAGGAGGCAGCAAGGACTAGCATTACTTTGCTGTGTCCCGTCAACTTGCCGAACGAGGAGAAGGTTGCAGGACGGGAGAAGCTTGCGCGCGGTGGCTCGCAGGACAAGGAGAAACTTTTGACTAATGCAAGCTCTCCCTAGCTCAGGTGGTGGACGTGCAACAGTTAATTCGGTGTCAGATTGCCAGAAGCATACACTATACTACTAGTGTTATTATTGTTCGACTTCCCGAACAACCAAGCGCAAAGTTTACTAGTACTACTACTATAGTCCATAAAGGTACGTACTGCTACATCTTGAGCTTGCGTTGGTTTTCCCCGAAGAGGAAGGGATGATGCAGCAGAGTAGCGTAAGTATTTCCCTTAGTTTTTTAGAACAAAGGTATCAATCTAGTAGGAGCCCACGCTCAAGTCCCTCGTACCTGCACAAAGCGATAGCTACTCGCAACCAACGCGATTAGGGGTTGTCAAGCCCTTCACCGTCACTTACGAGAGTGAGATCTGATAGATAGAATATTTTTGGTATTTTTGATATAAGGATGCAAAGTAAAAATTAAAAGCAAAGTAAATAGCAAAACAATATAAAAGTGATGGAGATTGATATGATGATAATAGACCCGGGGGCCATAGGTTTCACTAGTGGCTTCTCTCAAGAGCATAAGTATTCTACGGTGTGGGTGAACAAATTACTGTTGAGCAATTGATAGAATTGTGCATAATTATGAGAATATCTAGGCATGATCATGTATATAGGCATCACGTCCGTGACAAGTAGATCGAAACGATTCTGCATCTACTACTATTACTCCACTCATCGACCGCTATCCAGCATGCATCTAGAGTATTAAGTTAAAAACAGAGTAACGCCTTAAGCAAGATGACATGATGTAGAGAGATAAATTCATGCAATATGAAATAAACCCCATCTTGTTATCCTCGATGGCAACGATACAATACGTGCATTGCTGCCCCTTCTGTCACTGGGTAAGGACACCGCAAGATCGAACCCAAAGCTAAGCACTTCTCCCATGGTAAGAACTACCAATCTAGTTGGCCAAACCAAACGGATAATTCGAAGAGACTTGCAAAGATAACCAATCATGCATAAAAGAATTCAGAGAAGATTCAAATATTATTCATAGATAGACTTGATCATAACCCACAATTCATCGGTCTCAACAAACACACCGCAAAAAGAAGATTACATCGAATAGATCTCCACAAGAGAGGGGGAGAACTTTGTATTGAGATTCAAAGAGAGAGAAGAAGCCATCTAGCTACTAACTATGGACCCGAAGGTCTGAAGTAAAACTACTCACACTTCATCGAAGGGGCTAGGATGATGTAGAAGCCTTCCATGATGACGGCCCTCTTCCGGCGGAGCTCCGGAACAGGCCCCAAGATGGGATCTCGTGGATACAGAAAGTTGCGGCGGTGGAATTAGGGTTTTGGCTCCTGTTCTGATCGTTTGGGGGTACGTGTGTATATATAGGAGGAAGGAGTACGTCGGTGGAGCACCGAGGGGCCCACGAGGCAGGGGGCGCCCCTAGGGGGGGCGCCCCCCACCCTCGTGACCACCTCTTTGATCCCTTGCAGTAGGGTCCAAGTCTCCTGGATCACGTTCGGTGAGAAAATCACGTTTCCGAAGATTTTATTCCGTTTGGACTCCGTTTGATATTCTGTTTATCCGAAACACTGAAATAGGCAAAAAACAACAATTCTGGGCTGGGCCTCCGGTTAATAGGTTAGTCCCAAAAATAATATAAAAGTGGAAAATAAAGCCCAATATAGTCCAAAACAGTAGATAATATAGCATGGAGCAATCAAAAATTATAGATACGTTGGAGACGTATCAGGCATCCCCAAGCTTAATTCCTGCTCGTCCTCGAGTAGGTAAATGATAAAAAGAGAATTTTTGATGCGGAGTGCTACTTGGCATAATTTCAATGCAAATCTTCTTAATTGTGGTATGAATATTCAGATTAGAAAGATTCAAGACAAAAGTTTATATTGACATAGAAAATAATAATACTTCAAGCATACTAACAAAGCAATTATGTCTTCTCAAAATAACATGGCCAAAGAAAGTTATCCCTACAAAATCATATAGTCTGGCTATGCTCCATCTTCCCCACACAAAGTATTTAAATCATGCACAACCCCGATGACAAGCCAAGCAATTGTTTCATACTCTAACTTTTTCAAAACTTTTTCAATCTTCACGCAATACATGAGCGTGAGCCATGGATATAGCACTATAGGTGGAATAGAATGGTGGTTGTGGAGAAGACAAAAAGGAGAAGATAGTCTCACATCAACTAGGCGTATCAACGGGCTATGGAGATGCCCATCAATAGATATCAATGTGAGTGAGTAGGGATTGCCATGCAACGGATGCACTAGAGCTATAAATGTATGAAAGCTCAACAAAAGAAACTAGTGGGTGTGCATCCAACTTGCTTGCTCACGAAGACCTAGGGCAATTTGAGGAAGCCCATCATTGGAATATACAAGCCAAGTTCTATAACGTAAAATTCCCACTAGTATATGAAAGTGACAACATATGAGACTCTCTATATGAAGAACATGGTGCTACTTTGAAGCACAATATATGAGACTTGCTATATCATGGTGCTACTTTGAAGCACAAGTGTGGAAAAAAGGATAGTAGCATTGCCCCTTTTTATTTATTTATATTTTTTGGGCCTTTTTTTTCTTTGGCCTTTTTTTGGGACAATGCTCTATTGAATGATGATCATCACACTTCTATTTATTTACAACTCAATGATTACAACTCGATACTAAAACAAAGTATGACTCTATATGAATGCCTCCGGCGGTGTACCGGGATATGCAATGAATCAAGAGTGACAAGTATGAAAGAATTATGAACGGTGGCTTTGCCACAAATACTATGTCAACTACATGATCATGCTAAGCAATATGACAATGATGGATGTGTCATGATGAACTAGGTGGTGGAAAGTTGCATGGCAATATATCTCGGAATGGCTATGGAAATGCCATAATAGGTAGGTATGGTGGCTGTTTTGAGGAAGGTATATGGTAGGTGTATGATACCGGCGAAAGGTGCGCGGTATTAGAGAGGCTAGCAAGGGTGGAAGGGTGAGAGTGCGTATAATCCATGGACTCAACATTAGTCATAAAGAACTCATATACTTATTGCAAAAATTTAGAAGTTATCAAAGCAAAGTATTACGCGCATGCTCCTAGGGGGATAGATTGGTAGGAAAAGACCATCGCTCGTCCCCGACCGCCACTCATAAGGAAGACAATCAATAAATAAATCATGCTCCGACTTCATCACATAACGGTTCACCATACGTGCATGCTACGGGAATCACAAACTTCAACACAAGTATTCTTTAAATTCACAACTACTCAACTAGCATGACTTTAATATTATCACCTCCATATCTCAAAACAATTATCATGCTTCAATCTTTTCTTAGTATTCAACACACTCAAAAGAAAGTTTCACAAATCTTGAATACCAAGCATATTATTATTAGGCAAATTACCATGCTATTAAGAGACTCTCAAATTAATTTAAGTGAAGCATGAGAGATCAATAGTTTCTTTAAAACGAATCCACCACCATGCTCTAAAAGATCTAAGTGAAGCACATAGAGCAAAATTATAATGCTCAAAAGATATAAGTGAAGCACATAGAGCAAAATTATCTAGCTCAAAGGATATAAGTGAAGCACATAGAGTATTCTATCCAATTTTAATTCATGTATGGCTCTCTCAAAAGGTGTGTACAGCAAGGATGATTGTGGCATACTAACAAACAAAGACACAAATAATACAAGACGCTCCAAGCAAAACACATATCATGTTGGTGAATAAAAATATAGCTCCAAGTAAATTACCGATGGAAGTGGACGAAAAGAGGGGATGCCTTTCGGGGCATCCCCAAGCTTTGACTTTTTGGTGTCCTTGGATTATCTTGGGGGTTCCATGGGCATCCCCAAGCTTAGGCTCTTGCCACTCCTTGTTCCATGATCCATCAAAAGAATTCACCCAAAACTTGAAAACTTCACAACACAAAACTCAAGATAGAAAACTCGTGAGCTCCGTTAGCGAAAGAAAACAAAAGACCACTTCAAGGTACTGTAATGAACTCATTCTTTATTTATATTGGTGTTAAACCTACTGTATTCCAACTTCTCTATGGATTATAAACTATTTTACTAGCCATAGATTCATCAAAATAAGCAAACAACACACGAAAAACAGAATCTGTCAAAAACAGAATAGTCTGTAGTAATATGTAGCTAGCGCAAAATCTGGAACCCAAAAAATTCTAAAATAAATTTCTGGACGTCAGTAATTTATCTATTAATCATCTTCAAAAAGAATTAACTAAATATCACTCTTCAAATAAAAATGACAGCAGTTCTCGTGAGCGCTAAAGTTTATGTTTTTTACAGCAAGTTCAACAAGACTTCCCCCAAGTCTTCCCAACGGTTCTACTTGGCACAAACACTAATTAAACACAAAAAACACAACCAAAACAGAGGCTAAATAATTTATTTATTAAATAACAACAAGGAAAATATTGGGATGTCTCCCAACAAGCGCTTTTCTTTAAAGCCTTATAGCTAGGCATTGATAATTTTAATGATGCTCACATGTAAGACAAGAATTGAAGCACAAAAGGAGCATCATAAAGCATGTGACAAACACATATAAGTCTAACATACTTCCTATGCATAGGCATCTTATAGGCAAACAAATTATCAAGGCAAGCAAAAACTTGCATATGCAAGGAAGAGGAAAGAAACAATAGCAATCTCAACATAACAAGAGGTGATTTAGTAACATGAAAATTTCTACAACCATATTTTCCTCTCTCATAGTAATTACATGGAGGATCATAAGCAAATTCAACAATATAGCTATCACATAAAATATTCTCAACATGATCCACATGCATGCAAAGTTGGCACTTTTCCGAAATAGTGGGATTAACATTAACTAAAGTCATGACCTTCCCAAACCACTTTTATCAAAACTTCATAAGATTGAACATTCTCTAAATATGTGGGATCTAAAGTTGACATTCTTACAAACCCACTTTCAATATTATTGCAAACATTATAATCAATCTCATATTCATCATGGGGTTTAAATAAATTTTCAATATCATAAGAAGAATCACCCCAATCATGATCATTACAACAAGTAGTAGACATAGCAAAACTAGCATCCCCAAGCTTAGGGTTTTGCATATTATTAGCACAATTGACATCAAGAGAGTTTATAGTAAAATCGTTGCAATCATGCTTTTTATTCAAAGATCTATCGTGAATCACTCCATAAGGTATTTCATCACAATTTTCTGATTTACGGATTTTAGGCAAAAGCTTATAAAGATAATCTAGTGCATCCAAATCACTAGGAATTGGTTCATCATCATTGGATCTCTTAAAAAGATTGGCAAGCGGATGAGGATCCATAGATCATTGGTTCTCTGTTTAGTAATAAATAAACAATTATTCTAACCATACGAGCAAACAAGAGCAAACGGGCAAAAGAGGCAAATAGAGAGGGAGGATAGATAGAGAGAGGGCGAATAAAATGGCAAGGGTGAATTGGGGGGAGAGGAAAACGAGAGGCAAATGGCAAATAATGTAATGCGAGAGATAGGGATTGTGATGGATACTTGGTATGTTGACTTTTTGCGTAGACTCCCCGGCAACGGCGCCAGAAATCCTTCTTTCTACGTCTTGAGCTTGCGTTGGTTTTCCCCGAAGAGGAAGGGATGATGCAGCAGAGTAGCATAAGTATTTCCCTCAGTTTTTGAGAACCAAGGTATCAATCCAGTAGGAGCCCACGCTCAAGTCCCTCGTACCTGCACAAAGCGATAGCTACTCGCAACCAACGGATTAGGGTTGTCAAGCCCTTCACGGTCACTTACGAGAGTGAGATCTGATAGATAGAATATTTTTGGTATTTTTGATATAAGGATGCAAAGTAAAAAGTAAAAGCAAAGTAAATAGCAAAACAATATAAAAGTGATGGAGATTGATATGATGAGAATAGACTCGGGGGTCATAGGTTTCACTAGTGGCTTCTCTCAAGAGCATAAGTATTCTACGGTGGGTGAACAAATTACTGTTGAGCAATTGATAGAATTGTGCATAATTATGAGAATATCTAGGCATGATCATGTATATAGGCATCACGTCCGTGACAAGTAGATCGAAATGATTCTGCATCTACTACTATTACTCCACTCATCGACCGCTATCTAGAATGCATCTAGAGTATTAAGTTAAAAACAGAGTAACGCCTTAAGCAAGCTGACATGATGTAGAGAGATAAATTCATGCAATATGAAATAAACCCCATCTTGTTATCCTCGATGGCAATGATACAATATGTGCATTGCTGCCCCTTCTGTCACTGGGTAAGGACACCGCAAGATCGAACCCAAAGCTAAGCACTTCTCCCATGGCAAGAACTACCAATCTAGTTGGCCAAACCAAACGGATAATTCGAAGAGATTTGCAAAGATAACCAATCATGCATAAAAGAATTCAGAGAAGATTCAAATATTATTCATAGATAGACTTGATCATAAACCCACAATTCATCGGTCTCAACAAACACACCGCAAAAAGAAGATTACATCGAATAGATCTCCACAAGAGAGGGGGAGAACTTTGTATTGAGATTCAAAGAGAGAGAAGAAGCCATCTAGCTACTAACTATGGACCCGAAGGTCTGAAGTAAAACTACTCACACTTCATAGGAGGGGCTAGGATGATGTAGAAGCCCTCCGTGATGACGACCCTCTTCCGGCGGAGCTCCAGAACAGGCCCCAAGATGGGATCTCGTGGATACAGAAAGTTGCGGCGGTGGAATTAGGGTTTTGGCTCCTGTTCTGATCGTTTGGGGGTACGTGTGTATATATAGGAGGAAGGAGTACGTCGGTGGAGCACCGAGGGGCCCACGAGGCAGGGGGCGCGCCCTAGGGGGGCGCCCCCACCCTCGTGACCACCTCTTTGATCCCTTGCAGTAGGGTCCAAGTCTCCTGGATCACGTTCGGTGAGAAAATCACGTTTCCAAAGATTTTATTCCGTTTGGACTCCGTTTGATATTCTGTTTATCCGAAACACTGAAATAGGCAAAAAAAAGCAATTCTGGGCTGGGCCTCCGGTTAATAGGTTAGTCCCAAAATAATATAAAAGTGGAAAATAAAGCCCAATATAGTCCAAAACAGTAGATAATATAGCATGGAGCAATAAAAAATTATAGATATGTTGGAGACGTATCACATACTATACTAGTACTAGGAACCGGATGGAGGAGCGTCTGCACTCTTATTATAATTTTAAAATGTGATAAAGCAATCTTCAACACATTTGGTTCTCTTCGAGGGTTCTCGCATGTGATAATGGAAGTTGATTGCATGGAACACTCGCCACAATTCTCGCTTAATTCTGGCTCATATCCTGTTACAAATAGTAGCGCTCAGTAATATTTCCTCTTTTTTTGTTATTCAACATGTAAATAGGTCAGCAAACCTTGCATCGCATCTTCATGCGAACCGTGCTTGCTGCACTTTGAATGTGGCCGAGAGCTGGCTTGATGAAACACCTCGCTTCCTACTTCTTTTTTTGTGGGGTACCTCGCTTCCTAGTGACCAGTGTCTTGACTGATCGTCCTAAGAATGCTTATATATGAATAAAGCTCTCTCATTTACCCGCCAAAAAGATTAAGCCATATTAACCGGAAAGGAGGGAGTATGGACTAGCACTACTTTTTGGTGTGTCCCGTCAACTCGCAGAACGAGGAGAAGCTTGCAGGACAAGGTGAAGCTCGCTTACGCCTTTTGACTAATGCAACCTACCCTCGGTGGACATGCATCAGTCCATTCGGTGTCAGATTGTCAGAGGCATACACTGTAGTACCCAACATGCGGAGTACCATGATTGTTCGACTTCACGAAGGGGCGAAGAGCCAAGCGCAGTAGTACGCGTACTTGGTTTTGCACCTTCATACTACTCCACCCTCCGTCACAGTTTACAGGGCGCGCTTCATTATGATGCATTTCTCTCAATGCATTTCCACCACCAGAGAGACTTTAGACGCGTTTGGTTTAATGCTCAATTAATTAGGGCGTGGTAACCGCAATCAAGTCCACAATTTTCTCTCCATGTACTGTACTACTACGGAGTGCATGCATGTGTGTACCCGGGGTGGAAGCACTGCATGCATGTGTGTACGCATTATTCCCACTAGTAATAGACGCCGTGCTATAACTACCAATGCTATTTTTCAGGCCGATCGCTAGTCGCCTTGGTCCCACAGTTTTTTTTCTTTTTTCTGAAGCGCGCTGTATAAACAGTGACAGATGGAGTAGTATGAGCGGATTCAAAGAAGAGCGTATTCATGGTTGCTTCTTCAGAGCAACTTACAGTGGGAAAGGTGGGGCTTATGATTTGACTGCTCATTACTCACTATTAATGCGGCGCAACGACCGGGCTGAGCCTCCCATGCAGTTGTGCACTACCCCCTCGGTTCTTAAATATACTCCGGAGTATTTGTCTTTCTAGAGATTTCAACGAGTGACTACTCAAATATTTGTCTTTTTAGAGATTTCAAATGGACTGGCACATACGGATGTATATAGACATATTTTACAGTGTAGATTCACTCATTTTGCTCCGTATGTAGTCACTTGTTGAAATCTCTGTTAAGACAAATAGAATATTTAGGAATGGAGGGAGTACACATACGAAGCAAAATGAGTGAATCTACACTCTAAAATATTCCTGTTTGAAATTTGTAAAAAGACAAATATTTAGGAATGAAGGAGTATAATTTTGTGCATGGCACATGGACCCGGATGATGAAGAGGCTTCTGGCAATGCTATCAAGCTTCCATCATTTATTTACATAATTGACGTACTATACAAATAATTTTCCAGCGACATGAAATTGTACAATGGTGTGAGCTTTCAGTTTTTGTTTCGCATGTCTTGCCATCGATGCTCTTTCGTGAACAATAAAAAACTAACTTCCTTGCTAATGCATGTCAATTATTAGCAGATCAGAGCTAATAATTACATCACAACTGAAGACAAAGTTGTGAGAAGGTGTTAAATTAAAATTGATCCATGCTTTCATTGGCAGCAAAGTCCCCCCCCCAGCTCTGTCTAAATCAAGAAGGCATGTTGGGAAAAAAGTAGCTGTCTGGAGCATGCAACATTCCGATCATTTTGTGCAGTTGCACTAAAATAGAGCTGAGCGTCCCTGTTCCAAAGATATCAAGTGTGATTACGATAATAGAGGACTGCTGATGAAACAATAAACACACAAATAGAAGCCGGTCACCTTTGCAGTCTCTCTTAAGACTAACTAGTTGGAGAAGATTAGGCTCGGAGTTGGATGAGGAGGATAGAGCAAAACCAATCTCCCTTTGTGCAGTCGCACTGAAATGTAGAGATGTTGCCCGTGTGACATTTTAGTACAACTGCACAAAACACTCTTAAGAAAAAAGTGATTTGTGCAGTTCACCAAAAGGTTGCAATAGCAACGAGGTGAAATGGATAGCCCTGTTTGCAAAAAAGAGGTAGAAAGGAAACAATTACTAGCCAATAACAGTTGATGACACATGCGACGACAAAAAAGAAGCATATTCCTTGTCCTAAGGGAAGATAACAACATGGTTGTGTTTGTCTAAAACGGTGTGAGGACAAGAATGCAATATGGAAAGTACGCCAGACGAGCTACGTTTTGGGCAAAGAACTATGGAAGATCCACATGCAGCAACGTGGGAAAACGGGCAGTGGAGAAAGGCCGGAGGGGATACCTGGAGGTCGTCGGGGTGTAACTAGGTGAGCGGCGGCGGGCGGAATCTGCGAGTAGGTGGCGTAGGCCCTGCCGCGCCAGAGCTTGGTCAGAGAGAACGACGTGTACCATAGATCGGGACGTGTTGCCTCGGCACCGTCGAACGGAGAAATGATGCACTTCCTCCCTTTCCCCTGGCGGACGAGATGCGGCCGGATCAGTGACCAACGGTGTGTGAGAGAGAGGCCACCGGACTCCCTTTCCCCCGGCGGACGGGATGCGGCCGGATCAGTGACCAACGGTGAGAGAGAGAGGCCACCGCACTCCCTTTCCCCCGGCGGATGGGATGCGGCTGGACCAGTGACCAACGGTGAGAGAGAGAGAGTGAGAGAGAGAGACCACCGGAGCCTTGTGTGAGATACTCTGAAGAGCGGACTACCTTTTCCTCCATAAAAATCGTTTTATATTCTGTGTACGTGCCATTGAGCGCTATAACTTTATTTAAAAATAACGCAGCAACGCGTCAAGTTGAACTTTGTTTCGTGCACGCGTGGTACACGACCTCCCAAGGTAAACAACCGCTACAGGCGTTCAAATTAGCACGTGGGCAGCCATTTCGTAAAGAAATGAGCTCCACCGTGTACCCGCGCGGGTGTGGCTGGGCACGAAGCATGAGTATGTGCACGGTGCACCTATTCTCTTCTTGTATACGTACACCACCTACGTGGGGTTGTGTGAGAGAGATACAAACCTAGAGAGATATAGTGTGTGGGTTCTTGAGAGTTCTTTTGGGGGGGGTCAATCAAAATATTTAACATATGCAATGTGTGTGAAATAGAGTCCTCGATATAACATATATATAGAGGGGGCGATCCACGAGAAGAGAGTGGAGGTATCATCGGCTTGAGGTGTCCATAGAATTGAAGAGAGGGATGATGATGTGTGTCTGTGTGTGTGCACGCGTGATCGATAAAGAGTGCCATCGAATTTGTGTGTGCCCACGTCAAAGATATAGAGTGGCTGGCCTATTGGAACATGAGATGGGACATGTGCAGTTTGTCTCTGTGGCATGGATACCTACCTGCATCGCTCGACTATCGGTGTGTGGTGGGGGAAGACGGAGGCCCAATTAACTATAGAGGTACAATGGCTGGTACATGTGTGGAGGAGGAGAAAGGCCTACCTCATGTATTAAGGAGATCGATCTGCCTCATGTATTAAGGGAGATCGATCGGCATCCATGCATATGTGTAGGAGATGAATAAGGTTGGGAGAGAGACAGAGCTAGAGTGTTGGAGGGGGTGGTAGTGGAGTTGCTTCTAACAAATGGTGGGATAGGCTTGCTAGACAAACGGAGGGCACGCCCGCAATATCAATAAGAGAGGAGATGGCTGCTTGTTGTCTATGCACGTGCGTGTGAGAGACGGGTCAGGAGGCATGCACGAATGATGAGGGGGGACGATGTGGCTGTGGTAAGTAGACGTAACTACATATAGGAAGATCAATCGCCCTTTGTAAGAGAAAGGAGAGACATACCTTGTGAGGTACGTCGATCGATGGGGGGGGTAGTTAAAGTCGATCTAGGTATATGTTGGGAGATCGATCGGTATACATGCATGTGTGTGTTAGAAGCAAATGAGGCACGAGGAGAAGGATAGAGAGAGATGGATGCATGTAGGAGGTGGTACGAGAGGCATACTATATCGAGGGGGAGGAGTGTGCGAGTACGAGAACGATGAAAAGAGTGGTGGGAGTGAGGCATGGACGGTGACAAGAGAAGAGGGGAAGCTTGTGTTTGTGCTAGGCACACCTGGCTAGAGAGGCATATCGATCGATGTGTGCCGTAAAGAAGGAGCTGGGGGCCTACACACACCGTGGGTGAACGACCTAAAGTGAAAAGACGAATTTGCGCGATGGAGCTAGAGAATGCTGAGGGCGGGTGAGAGGGATGCGGGCGTGTGCATGCACAAGAGAAAGTTAGCGCTAGCTACAAAGATAAGAGGGTTGTGTGGGTGTAAAAGACGAATAGAGATCATATATACTTCATTATAAAAAGCGAATTCGGATATTTGAAGAATTTATCATAGTGTTTCAAACCGACGGATGTGTGAATATATATAACGGTGATACACATGGTGTGGTTATGAACATGGTATACTACATTTAATATATTTTATCTCTACTCTTATAAAAAATGGAGTTGTTGATGATGGTGTGCCTGCCATCCTGCATTATAGGCCGTCTGATTTATATCTGGCGGATAGCAAGGAAACTATGATGGTTGAAGTTGGCAACAATCATGATTGTAGATTCTTATTGAAATAGAGAAACGAATTCAAATTTAGTTCGAATTGCAGCGGTAGTATAGACATTTGGAATGCACTAAAATGTTGGTATGAGTAGGTTACATGCATTATACAACAAGCGAAAAAATTTAATCGGACATAACATGGATTCATACTCCCTCCTTCCATCTATATAGGGCGTAATGAGATTTTTAAGACCGCCTTTGACTATTGACAAGATTAATAGTACATGACATGCACAATGTGAAAATTATATCATTGAAAGAACCTTTCACAGACGAATTTAACGGTGTGCTTTGTGTAAGTTGCATGTCATATATCATTGCTCTAATATTTGGTCAAAGTTAGCATCGAAAAACGCATTAGGCTCTATATAGATGGAAGGAGGGAGTACTAGCTTTGAATAGCATTTGTATAGTA
The DNA here is from genome assembly GCF_018294505.1 of Triticum aestivum. NCBI lineage: Eukaryota > Viridiplantae > Streptophyta > Magnoliopsida > Poales > Poaceae > Triticum > Triticum aestivum. The sequence goes on from NC_057800.1 coordinate 139,966,476, forward strand.
AAACGGGGCAAGACTCTCTCTTTGTGTGGTGTGAATAGTTTTATTTTTTTGTTTTCTTTTTGGTTGAGGGAAGTGCGAATTGATTTGGTACGTACAAGTACAATATTACTACATGTTAGGCTTGTCCCTAAAATTCAACCCGCGTCTTGTTATATCCCGAAAATTCAGATATCGTGCTCCCAAACTGGCGCCTTCACAACCCGCACCTTGCTATCCCGAAATTACGATGCGCGTGAAAACTCCCTCCAGCTGCCAAATCTCGACACGCGAAATCCCCCTTCTAACCCTGAGCCGAAAGGGCCACTAGTTCAAATCGGTGGGGGGGGTACTTTTGTAACACACCCTACATTTTGGACAAGCACGTTCCTAAGTCATGCTTCACCCCCTCCCATCGCCCCCTTTTCGCCATTCGAAATCCCAGGCCGCCATAACCTCTTCGCTCCAGCCGCGAAACCCCACCCTCCTCCATCCGCCACGTCACCGCTGCCCAGCCGGAGCCTCTTCCCCGACGATGTCGTCCACCGCAACAGCTCGACGTCCCTCGTCCACCTCCCCGGATGAGGATTCCGTCGTCCATCTCACTGTCCCGCCGGTTCAGCCGCCCCGTCCTCCACCTCCAAGGAGCTGCTCTGACGATTGCCTCGTCTACCGCGACTGCTCCATCCCCATAGCGCCGCCTTAACCTGCTCCACCGGAACCGCAACATCCTCACCGACTCCTCGGACGAAGCCGAGGCCTACTCGGCGCCACCAAAGAGGTTGTACACTCATCGCATCGCACCTTCTCCTTAACTCGACCTCCCGGCGCCGACGGCGCTCCATCCCGCACCCCCATGGAGAGGCTACCTTGAAGCCGGCGCCGCGGGCGACATCTCCACGGCGGCTCTCCCCCAGTGCGAGGCCCCTTCGGCGGCGGCGTCCATACCAGCCGGATCTGTTGCTGCTGCTCCGGCTCTCGCTCAATCGCTCGCTCGCCCAGCTGCTACTGCTGCTCTTCCCCTCGCTCGTGCTGCTGCTCTGCTCCGATTAAGCCACACTTCAGTCGACTGAATCGACTTTTGGGTCAGTCGATTTTCAGGGGTTGGGGGGGCTCACCGGAGTTAAGGAAGAACCACCCGCAGCGGGGACGGGGGCTCGCCGGAGAGGTACCCCACTATCTATCTTAGGGTTCAGGGTGGGGGCGGGGGGCCTAGAGGGCTGGCCGGGGCGGCGGTGGCGAGTTGTTTCGGGGCGGCGAGGCGGCGCTGGGGCCGGCGGTTTGGCCGGTGGTGGCTGGCGGCTCAGGGGGGTGCAGGTTGAAGATGAACTGCAGGCCCTCCCTAAACTACATGTCAAGTGCCTCTCTGCTACCATTGCGTTCAGTTTCGACAGTAGCATTCAGATTCCACAGTAAATTTCAGTTTCGATAGTTAAGTTCAGAGTCAACAGTTTTTACCTCATCTGTTGTAGTCAGGTGGTTTTTGGTGATGTTAATTTTACATCCATTTTACATCATCTATTGGAGATGCTATTAGAATCCCACTTGAGATTGACGATGTCTGTCTTGTGCTGCTTCAGCCTTGACGTCTTACGGCTCACCGGAGCTGCTCCAACGACAGAACGATCCATCACAACAGAGCAGTGCCCTGGACGCCGTCTACAGATTCCTCAGATCTTCCTCCACACCTCCGACAGCCACCTCTGCCTCAACTGCTTCAGCGACCAACCCAATGATGCTGAGGTCGACACGGCTACGGCAAAGAGGTTGTACACTTGTTGCATCACTTATTACTATACATTCACGTCGATCCATTAGGGCTATTTTGGTTCAACGGAAAAACATCGATCCACTGGTTGTTACCATCACTCTAAATTTCTGCATGCTCTCTTACATAATCTCACCATATTTTTTTCGTATGCATGTCAGATATTGTACACAGTCATGCTGAACATGTAGAGAAAAAGAGAAGAGTTTTGCGCGCAATACAATGTCATGCAGACATCGCTCCATGGTGGGTTCAATGGCAAACCCTCCCCACCCCTCTCCAGATTGTAATCCAGAGGAAGATATCTGTTCTGAGGCGGATTCGGACGCCGCTGACCACTCCTATTTACCCCCAAGGTGTTTGCTCTACCTTGGCATGATGATGTTAGTCATATCATGCATATGTTGCCTTGCAGTGCCTACTTTTTGACATCATATATGTCATCTGCTTAGTTTAGACATGTTCTGTAATGCCACCTGTTTAGTTTCTATATCATATATGGGAATTATGCAGTCTCATGTCTTTTAGCCAGCCATAATATATGTGAAATGTGCAATGCCATCCTGTTTAACCAGGCATCATATATTTGAATGATATCTTGCCCATCCTTTTCTTCATTACATTTCCATTTGTCGACAATGTTTGTACATTAAACTACTCTTCCTGTGAATCAACCATTTGGGTGGGAGATGGAAAAATCTGGAGTGAAAACAAGGCCTTCAGAGCAGACAGTGCTACCTGTCGAAGCAGATCTCTTGTTGGGTCCCGATAGCTCCTCAGAGATGGATTCAGAGACAGATGACCAGTCCTATTCCCCCACTGAGGTGTATGCTCTAACTTGGCACGATTATACTGCTCATATCATGCATACAGTGTCTTGCATTGCATAGTTTAGACATCATATACACAATATTCAACACCATGTTCTTAGTTCAGACATCATATCGAATGCCCTCCGTTTAGCATATAAATCAAATATGTGAATTAAATGATGCGATCCTGATTACTTAGATAACATGTCGGTGAATTATGTCATGTGATCCTATTTAGTTATTCATCATATCTTTGAATTATGTTATGCTATGCTATCAGTTTAGATAGACATCATATATGTGAAATTATGTCATGCTATCCGTTTTAGTTAAACAATATACATGTCAACTATTTCATGCCCTCTTTTTTCCACACTATCTATTGCATCTGTCTCTCATACAATGTCTGTACATTCAACTATGTTTCCTGTTTATCAGCCATTTGAATTGGAGCGGGTGATGCCAGTATCTAGCAAACTAAAAACACGGTCTTCAAATAAAATAGTGCTACCTCTTGGTGGAGATAGCACCCCGGTTGTACATGCACAAGAACCAGCCCTACCACACATAACCCAAACTCTCACAGATTGTACCCCTACTACGATGGACAGAGAACCAGCTTCACCCAATCTAACCCCAACCCCAGCCGATAGTAACCCAGTTCCTGTTGACACAGCACCATCTCCACCACAGAGCTCCCAAACAAGAGCAGTTAGTAAGGCAGCTCCAGTGCCCAAAGGGCCAGTACTATCACGGCGAACCCCAACTCCACCAGTTAGTACGCCTATTCCTGTGGAGGAAGCACAACCAGCTAGTCATAGTTTAGCATCTATCGCATTTGATGTTGTTAAATCGTATGTGCGTATCTTCCCATCTTGGAAATATTATACTGAAGATGAAGGAAAATGCCAGTTGCAGGTGTTTGTCCAGGAGTTATGTGTAAGTAATGTTGTTCATGGCAATTACTTTGCTTCGTCCCATACATCCTACCTCCATGATGGTTATAATACAACAAATTTTCCCATTTTTCTCTATAGAGAAGGACCGATTTGGAAACTCGGGATGAGGTATACCTGTGCCTAATCCCTCTGCTATCTTCAAGAATGCTTCGGTGAACAGAAGACTATTCGAATACCTTGAAGGAAACGTACTTCACCGCCAAAGAAGAAACTTCATTAATTCCCTTATACTTCTCCTGAGACACATATTACTGCCGACGATGACGGGAAAACGCCTTGTTCTGTACTGGTCCCAAACAAGAATTGTGGTAAGGTCTATGAGCTCATTTTCTAATTTTAAGTACGTATTAATATTCTATGTGTTTACTGTACTCTGTTCATTGTAGAACAAGTGCCTAAACCTGAAGAAACAACTCTTCTAGATTTAAGATTCATTGCCCTACCATAGGAACAATAAGATATATGTTTGTTTGATGCTTTTATTATGTAACTAAGTACTTTTGCAATACAATACTTGGTCAAATACGCATACTGGGCCCTAATTACGCGACACGGGCGTAACAGGCCACCTTGGGTTAGCGGGCTGTAAATGGGGCTATATGCGAACAGGCCGTTAATAGGCTTTCTATGGGCCGGCCCGCCACCTTTTGACCAAGTCAAACGGGCCGGCCTTTTCACAGGAATGGGCCTCTGTTGGGCCGTGCCACGTGTCGATGTATCATAGGCGCCTATCTGACCCACTGATGAGCTGACACGTGTTTCGTCCGGCCAATAAGAATTTTACACGTGGAAATTTCCCATTGGTCGGGGCTGTTAACGGGTTATCGGATCCAAAACCTGCCCCGATAGCTTAACGGCGTTCTGTTACGGTGGATGCCACGTGTCGGTTACCCTTGACGAAAGCACTTCTATGGCGCGCGATTTATCATCATGGAAGTGGACACTTCCGTGATGATAATTTTGGTAATGTCATGGAACACTTCTACGACAGCACAGGTATGACTATCTTGATTCTATCATAAATTTGTCATGGATGTACATGCATGACAAAAAAAGCGACCTACTGTGACAAACACGTATCATCACGGAAGTGTATTTTTTTGTAGTGTGGTGAACTTTTTGCTCTCAGTATTTTTTATATATTTGGAAAACATCTTTCGTGAAGTTTCAGGACTTTTGGAGCTGTGCAGAATAGGTCTCTAATATTTGCTCCTTTTCCAGCCCAGAATCCCAGCTGACAGCATTCTCCCTCTTTATGGAAACCTTGTAAAATAAGAGAGAATAGGCATAAGTATTGTGACATAATGTGTAATAACAGTCCATAATGCAATAAATATCGATATAAAAGCATGATGCAAAATGGACGTATCAGACGGCATCATGACCATTCTTATAACAGCAACATACATATATATTGTCATATGATTTCTTATGCTAAAGTAACAATTCATTCACAATTTCAAGTATGAATCAGAAACTTCATTGAAAACTAACAAACTATAACCTCAGTCATTGAAGCAATTGCAATTTATTATAACATCGGAAAGAGTCAATATAATAGCTTTTCAGCAAGTCCACATACTCAACTATCATTTAGTCTTTCACAATTTCTAACACTTATGCAATACTTATGGGTATGAAGTTTTAATCGGACACAGAGAAAGATAGGGGCTTATAGTTTTGCCTCCCAACCTTTTACCTCAAGGGTAATGTCAACAATGATAGTTCATGAAAACTCACATCCAAGTATATATATATATATATATATATATATATATATATATATATATATATATATATATATCAGGATCTTTCCAACACACAGTGATCGCCAAAGGATAAAATGTAAAAAGGAAAGGTGAAGATCACCATGACTCTTGTATGAAGTATAAGACAAGAATAAAAGATAGGCCCTTCGCAGAGGGAAGTAGAGGTTCTCATGTGTTTTTATGGATGGATCCACGAAATCTTAATGCAAAAGAACGTCACTTTATATATTGCCACTTGTGATATGGACCTTTATTATGCAGTTCGTCGCTTTTATTTCTTCCACATCACAAGATCGTATAAAGCTTATTTTCTCCACACTAATAAGTCATACATATTTAGAGAGCAATTTTTATTGCTTGCAACAATGATAACTTACTAGAAGGATCTTACTCAATCCATAGGCAGATATGGTGGACTCTCATGGCAAAATTGGGTTTAAGGATATTTGGAAGCACAAGTAGTATCTCTACTTGGTGCAAGGAATTTGGCAAGCATGAGAGGTAAGGCAAGCTCAACATGTTGGATGATCCATGACAATATAATTTATTTAAGATGTAAGAAAGCATAACCCGTTACGTTGTCTTCCTTGTCCAACATCAACTTTTTAGCTTGTCATATTTTAATGAGTGCTCACAATCATAAAAGATGTCCAAGATAGTATATTTATATGTGAAAACCTCTCTTTCTTTATTACTTCCTACTAATTGCAACGATGACCAAAACTATGTTTGTAAACTCTCAACAACTTTTATTCATCATACTCTTTATATGTGAAGTCATTGCTACCTCTTGAGCATGCGTTGGTTTTCCCTTGAAGAGGAAAGGGTGATGCAGCAAAGTAGCATAAGTATTTCCCTCAGTTTTTGAGAACCAAGGTATCAATCCAGTAGGAGACTACACGCAAGTCGCCTAGTACCTGCACAAACAATCAAGAATCTTGCAACCAACGCGATAAAGGGGTTGTCAATCCCTTCACGGCCATTTGCAAAAGTGAGATCTGATAAAGATAATAAGATAAATATTTTTGGTATTTTTGTTGTATAGATTGGAAAGTAAAGATTGCAAAGTAAACGGCGACAGAGATAGCTAGTTGACGGGAGACTAATATGATGTAAAATAGACCCGGGGGCCATAGGTTTCACTAGTGGCTTCTCTCAAGATAGCATGTATTACAGTGGGTGAACAAATTACTGCCGAGCAATTGATAGAAAAGCGCATAGTTATGATGACATCTAAGGCAATGATCATGAATATAGGCATCACGTCCGTGACAAGTAGATCGAAATGATTCTGCATATACTACTATTACTCCACACATCGACCGCTATCCACCATGCATCTAGTGTATTAAGTTCATAAGAACAGAGTAACACATTAGGCAAGATGACATGATGTAGAGGTATAAACTCAAGCAATATGATATAAACCCCATCTTTCTACCCTCGATGGCAACAATACAATACGTGCCTTGCTGCCCCTACTGTCACTGGGAAAGGACACCGCAAGATTGAACCCAGAGCTAAGCACTTCTCCCATTGCAAGAAAGATCAATCTAGTAGGCCAAACCAAACCGATAATTCGAAGAGACTTGCAAAGATATTAAATCATGCATATAAGAATTCAGAGAAGAATCAAATATTGTTCATAGATAATCTTGATCATAAATCCACAATTCATCGGATCTCGACAAACACACCGAAAAAAGAATTACATCGAATAGATCTCCAAGAAGATCGAGGAGAACTTTGTATTGAGATCCAATGAGAGAGAAGAAGCCATCTAGCTAATAACTATGGACCCGAAGGTCTGCGGTAAACTACTCACACATCATCGAAGAGGCTATGGTGTTGATGTAGAAGCCCTCCATGATCGAATCCCCCTCCGGCGGAGCACCGGAAAAGGCCCCAAGATGGGATCTCACGGGTATAGAAGGTTGCGGTGGTGGAAAAGGTGTTTCGTGGCTCTCCCCGATGGTTTTGGGGTATAAGAGTATATATAGGCGAAAGAAGTAGGTCGATGGAGCTGCGAGGGGCCCACGAGGTGGTGGCGCGCCTGGCCCCCTAGGTGCGCCCTCCTGCCTCGTGGCTTCCTTGTTGCTTCCTCGATGTCCACTCCAAGTCTCCTGGATTACATCTGTTCCAGAAAAGATCCTCGTGAAGGTTTCGTTCCGTTTGGATTCTGTTTGATATTCCTTTTGTGCGAAACACTGAAATATGCAAAAAAACAACATTTTGCACTCGGCTTTCAGTTAATAGTTAGTCCCAAAAATAATATAAAAGTGCATTGTAAATCCCAATAAACATCCAAAACAGATAATATAATAGCATGGAATAATCAAAAATTTTAGATACGTTGGAGACGTATCAAGCATCCCCAAGCTTAATTCCTGCTCGTCCTCGAATAGGTAAATGATAAAAACAGAATTTTTGATGTGGAATGCTACCTAACATAATTTTCAATGTAATTTTATTTATTGTGGCATGAATGTTCATATCCAAAAGATTCAAGACAAAAGTTTAATATTGACATAAAAATAATAATACTTCAAGCATACTAACTAAGCAATTATGTCTTGTCAAAATAACATGGCCAAAGAAAGCTTATCCCTACAAAATCATATAGTTTGGCTATGCTTCCTTTTTTTCACACAAAAATGCTCTCATCATGCACGCCCCCGATGACAAGCCAAGCAATTGTTTCATACTTTAGTAATCTCAAATTTTTTTCAACTTTCACGCAATACATGAGCGTGAGCCATGGACAATATAGCAATATGGGTGGAATAGAATATAATGATGGGGGTTGTGTGGAGAAGACAAAAAAAGAGAAAGTCTCACATTGACGCAGCTAATCAACAGGCTATGGAGATGCCCATCAATTGATGTCAATGCGAGGAGTAGGGATTGCCATGCAACGGATGCACTAGAGCTATAAATGTATGAAAGCTCAATAAAAGAAACTAAGTGGGCGTGCATCCAACTTGCTTGCTCACGAAGAACTAGGGCATTTGAGGAAGCCCATTGTTGGAATATACAAGCCAAGTTCTATAATGAAAAATTCCCACTAGTATATGAAAGTGACAATATAAGAGACACTCTATCATGAAGATCATGGTGCTACTTTCAAGCACAAGTGTGGAAAGAGGATAGTAGCATTGTCCCTTTTATTTTGTTTTTTTATTTGGCCTTTTTTTAATTTGGCCTTCCCTTTTTTTCTTTTTGGTACAATGCTCTATTAATGATGATCATCACACTTCTATTTATTTACAACTCAAAGATTACAACTTGATACTAGAACAAAGTATGACTCTATATGAATGCCTTCGGCGGTGTACCGGGATGGGCAATGAATCAAGAGTAACATGTATGAAATTATGCATGGTGGCTTTGCCACAAATACTATGTCAACTACATGATCATGCAAGGCAATATGACAATGATGAAGCGTGTCATAATAAACGTAATAGTGGAAGGTTGCATGGCTATATATCTCAGAATGGCTATGGAAATGCCATAATAGGTAGGTATGGTGGTTGTTTTGAGGAAGATATAAGGAGGTTTATGTGTGATAGAGTGTACCATATCACGGGGGTTGGATGCACCGGCGAAGTTTGCACCAACTCTCAAGGTGAGAAAGGGCAATGCACGGTACCGAAGAGGCTAGCAATGATGGGAAGGTGAGAGTGTGTATAATCCACTGACTCAACATTAGTCATAAAGAACTCACATACTTATTGCAAAAATCTACAAGTCATCAAAAACCAAGCATTACACGCATGATCCTAGGGGGATAGATTGGTAGGAAAAGACCATCGCTCGTCCCCGACCACCACTCATAACAAGGATAATCAAAGAAACACCTCGTGCTTCAAATTTGTCACACAACGTTTACCATACGTGCATGCTACAGGACTTGCAAACTCTAACCCAAGTATTTCTCAAATTCACAACTACTCAACTGGCATGACTCTAATATTACTATCTTCATATCAACAATTTCATGCCCTCTTTTTTCCACACTATCTATTGCATCGGTCTCTCATACAATGTCTGTACATTCAACTATGTTTCCTGTTTATCAGCCATTTGAATTGGAGCGGGTGATGCCAGTATCTAGCGAACTAAAAACACGGTCTTCAAATAAAACAGTGCTACCTCTTGGTGGAGATAGCACCCCGGTTGTACATGCACAAGAACCAGCCCTACCACACATAACCCAAACTCTCGCAGATTGTACCCCTACTACGATGGACAGAGAACCAGCATCACCCAATCTAACCCCAACCCCAGCCGATAGTAACCCAGTTCCTGTTAACACAACACCATCTCCACCATAGAGCTCCCAAACAAGAGCAGTTAGTAAGGCAGCTCCAGTGCCCAAAGGGCCAGTACTATCATGGCGAACCCCAACTCCACCAGTTAGTACGCCTATTCCTGTGGAGGAAGCACAACCAGCTAGTCGTAGTTTAGCATCTATCACATTTGATGTTGTTAAATCGTATGTGCGTATCTTCCCATCTTGGAAATATTATACTGAAGATGAAGGAAAATGCCAGTTGCAGGTGTTTGTCCAGGAGTTATGTGTAAGTAATGTTATTCATGGCAATTACTTTGCTTCGTCCCATACATCCTACCTCCATGATGGTTATAATACAGCAAATTTTCCCATTTTTCTCTATAGAGAAGGACCGATTTGGAAACTCGGGATGAGGTAACCTGTGCTAATACCTCTGCTATCTTCAAGAATGCTTGGTGACAGTATCGGAATTACCTGAAGAAAACATACTTCACCGGCAAAGAAACTCATAAAATTCCCTTACGTTCTCCTGAGACACATTTACTGGACGATGACGGGGAACGCCTTGTTCTGTACTGGTCCCGAACCAAGAATGTGGTAAGGTCTATGATCATTTTCTATTTTTAAGTATTATATTCTTGTGTCTTACTGTACTCTGTTCATGTAGAACAAGTGCCTAAATCTGAAGAACAACTGTTCTAATTTAAGATTCCATTGCTACCATAGTACATAGATATATGTTTGTTTGATGCTTTTATTATGTACTAGTACTTGGCAATAGAATACTTGGTAGTTTAATCCTGTCCACCTTACTAATGAACTGGTTCACCGAAATGAGTTTCATATACTAGTACATGCTAAACTTGTTATGTGTCTGCTTGTTTCTTCTTTTAGAATGCTGACAGAATATTGGGGAAGAGTGCCTTATTAAGCAACGGTAAAGGAAGTAATGCAGATAAGGTTCAGGATAGTGACACATCCTGTCTTGGTTTAGTGTTGGAGTTACTGGCCACTACCGCTTGCACAAGCTATTCAAACTCACTGTCTGAATCAGTTCGGTTTCAGTCTCAACTACAAGATGAAAGACATCGATCAGTTGTGCTGCGACAAGAAGCGGAAGGACTGCGGAACTCCCTGGAGCATTCAGATGCATACTTTCTGGTGCAACAGCAAGCGTTGGAGGATTTTAGCGCCAAACAGGACAAAGCTAATCAGCTTGCTAAGCTTATTGCCAGCATGGTGGATACCCAGGATAACGTTTCTTGAGCTCATTTGAAGTTGTTTCAGTTATGCTCTTGTTTTGCTACCACGTTTATTTGCACTGGTGGCCAATATTGACGGCCAGTGTATATGATATGCTGCTTTGTTCCCTATATTTGCACTGGTGGCGAACTTTGATGCCCAGTGGATGTAATATGTGTAATAGCCGTGATAGCCTAGCGTTAGTTGCTTGCTTATTTATTTCCTTGTTGTCTTGTTTATTTGTTTGCTTGTAGTCATTGCAGTTCTTTTTCCGCGGTTAACTAGTGGCTGCAATAACCTATTTTTTAAAACTAGGCCACAATAACCATGGGCTAATATTTACTGTAGTGACACTGGGCCTCCTATAGGCCGTAGAAACAGTGGGCCTTCTACGGGCCGTAGAAACAGTAGGCCTTCTATGGGTCGTAGAAACAATGGGCCTTCTACGGGCTGTATCATCAATGGGCCTTATACGGGCCGTATGATCGATTGGCCAAACACGGGCCAATAATAGGCCATATTATGGCCGTAAACGGGCTAGAGTTGGAATCGTCCGTTCATGGGCCGACCGTAACGGGCCATCGTTAAACGTCGTATTTGATGACGCTATGAAAATGGCCCAACGTTTTAACAGACCACAAATGGGCCGACTGTAACCACGGGCTGAATTTGGCACACAAGCAGTAACGGGCCGTAAGTAAACGAATGCTGGAAATGAGCCCAAGAATAAATGGGCTCTGAGAAGGCCGAAAGATAACATGGGCTGGAAATGGCCCAACGGAATAACAGGCCGTTAATGGGTATAAAGTGATACACTGTTCATTACGGGCCAGTTTCACCACGGGCCGTTAATGGCTGTAAAGTGATACACTGTTCATTATGGGCCAGTTTCACCACGGGCCGTTAATAGGCCAAGAGTTACATAGGGCCTCATATGGGCCGAAAGACGTCATGGGCCATACATGGGCCAAAAGTGAAAACGGGCTGGAATCATATTGGATGGCCCAAATGACGCTACTGGGCCTAATTCGGATAGGGTGTAACGGGCCTTGGGTTAGCGGGCTGTAAATGGGCTATATGCGAACAGGCCGTTAACAGGCTTTCCATGGGCCGGCCCGCAACCTTTTGACCAAGTCAAACGGGCCGACCTTTTCACAGGAATGGGCCTCTGTTGGGCCGTGCCACGTGTCGATGTATCATAGGTGCCTATCTGACCCACTAACGAGCTGACACGTGTTTCGTCCGGCCAATAAGAATTTTACACGTGGAAATTTCCCATTGGTCGGGGCTGTTAACGGGTTATCGGATCCAAAACCCGCCCCGATAGCTTAACGGCGTTCTGTTATGGTGGATGCCACGTGTCGGTCACCCTTGACGAAAGCACTTCTATGGCACGCGATTTATCATCATGGAAGTGGACACTTCCGTGATGATAATTTTGGTAATGTCATGGAACACTTCTACGACAGCACAGGTATGACTATCTTGATTCTGTCATAAATTTGTCATGGATGTACATGCATGACAAAAAAGTGACCTACTGTGACAAACACGTATCATCACGGAAGTGTATTTTTTTGTAGTGTGGTGAACTTCTTGCTCTCAGTATTTTTTATATATTCGGAAAACGTCTTCCGTGAAGTTTCAGGACTTTTGGAGCTGTGCATAATAGGTCTCTAATATTTGCTCCTTTTCCAGCCGAGAATCCCAGCTGACAGCATTCTCCCTCTTTATGGAAACCTTGTAAAATAAGAGAGAATAGGCATAAGTATTGTGACATAATGTGTAATAACAGTCCATAATGCAATAAATAATGATATAAAAGCATGATACAAAATGGACGTATCAGAGGGCATCATGACCATTCTTATAACAGTAACATACATATATATTGTCATATGATTTCTTATGCTAAAGTAACAATTCATTCACAATTTCAAGTATGAATCACAAACTTCATTGAAAACTAACAAACTATAACCTCAGTCATTGAAGCAATTGCAATTTATCATAACATCGAAAAGAGTCAATATAAGAGCTTTTCAGCAAGTCCACATACTCAACTATCATTTAGTCTTTCACAATTTCTAACACTTATGCATTACTCATGGGTATGAAGTTTTAATCGGACACACAGAAAGATAGGGGCTTATAGTTTTGCCTCCCAACCTTTTACCTCAAGGGTAATGTCAACAATAATAGTTCATGAAAACTCACATCCAAGTATACATATATATATATATATATATCAGGATCTTTCCAACACACAGTGCTCGCCAAAGGATAAAATGTAAAAAGGAAAGGTGAAGATCACCATGACTCTTGTATGAAGTATAAGACAAGAATAAAAGATAGGCCCTTCGCAGAGGGAAGTAGAGGTTCTCATGTGTTTTTATGGATGGATCCACAAAATCTTCATGCAAAAGAACGTCACTTTATATATTGCCACTTGTGATATGGACCTTTATTATGCAGTTCGCCGCTTTTATTTCTTCCACATCACAAGATCGTATAAAGCTTATTTTCTCCACACTAACAAGTCATACATATTTAGAGAGCAATTTTTATTGCTTGCAACAATGACAACTTACTAGAAGGATCTTACTCAATCCATAGGTAGATATGGTGGACTCTCATGGCAAAATTGGGTTTAAGGATATTTGGAAGCACAAGTAGTATCTCTACTTGGTGCAAGGAATTTGGCAAGCATGAGAGGAAAGGCAAGCTCAACATGTTGGATGATCCATGACAATATAATTTATTTAGGATGTAAGAAAGCATAACCCGTTACGTTGTCTTCCTTGTCCAACATCAACTTTTTAGCTTGTCATATTTTAATGAGTGCTCACAATCATAAAACATGTCCAAGATAGTATATTTATATGTGAAAACCTCTCTTTCTTTATTACTTCCTATTAATTGCAACGATGACCAAAACTATGTTTGTCAACTCTCAACAACTTTTATTCATCATACTCTTTATATGTGAAGTCATTGCTACCTCTTGAGCATGCGTTGGTTTTCCCTTGAAGAGGAAAGGGTGATGCAGCAAAGTAGCATAAGTATTTCCCTCAGTTTTTGAGAACCAAGGTATCAATCCAGTAGGAGACTACACGCAAGTCGCCTAGTACCTGCACAAACAATCAAGAATCTTGCAACCAACGTGATAAAGGGGTTGTCAATCCCTTCACGGCCATTTGCAAAAGTGAGATCTGATAAATATAATAAGATAAATATTTTTGGTATTTTTGTTGTATAGATTGGAAAGTAAAGATTGGAAAGTAAATGGCGACAGAGATAGCTAGTTGACGGGAGACTAATATGATGTAAAATACACCCGGGGGCCATAGGTTTCACTAGTTGCTTCTCTCAAGATAGCATGTATTACGGTGGGTGAACAAATTATGTCGAGCAATTGATAGAAAAGCGCATAGTTATGATGATATCTAAGGCAATGATCATGAATATAGGCATCACGTCCGTGACAAGTAGATCGAAATGATTCTGCATCTACTACTATTACTCCACACATCGACCACTATCCACCATGCATCTAGAGTATTAAGTTCATCAGAACAGAGTAACACATTAGGCAAGATGACATGATGTAGAGGGATAAACTTTAGCAATATGATATAAACCCCATCTTTCTACCCTCGATGGCAATAATACAATACGTGCCTTGATGCCCCTACTGTCACTGGGAAAGGACACCGCAAGATTGAACCCAGAGCTAAGCACTTCTCCCATTGCAAGAAAGATCAATCTAGTAGGCCAAACCAAACCGATAATTCGAAGAGACTTGCAAAGATATTAAATCATGCATATAAGAATTCAGAGAAGAATCAAATATTGTTCATAGATAATCTTGATCATAAATCCACAATTCATCGGATCTCGACAAACACACCGCAAAAAGAATTACATCGAATAGATCTCCAAGAAGATCGAGGAGAACTTTGTATTGAGATCCAAAGAGAGAGAAGAAGCCATCTAGCTAATAACTATGGACCCGAAGGTCTGTGGTAAACTACTCACACATCATCGGAGAGGCTATGGTGTTGATGTAGAAGCCCTCCATGATCGAATCCCCCTCCGGCGGAGCGCCAGAAAAGGCCCCAAGATGGGATCTCACGGGTATAGAAGGTTGCGGCGGTGGAAAAGGTGTTTCATGGCTCTCCCCGATGGTTTTGGGGTATAAGAGTATATATAGGCGAAAGAAGTAGGTCGGTGGAGCTGCGAGGGGCCCACGAGGGTGGGGGCGCGCCTGGCCCCTAGGTGCGCCCTCCTGCCTCGTGGCTTCCTCGTTGCTTCCTTGATGTCCACTCCAAGTCTCCTGGATTACATCTGTTCCAGAAAAGATCCTCGTGAAGGTTTCGTTCCGTTTGGATTCTGTTTGATATTCCTTTTCTGCGAAACACTGAAATATGCAAAAAAACAGCATTTCGCACTCAACTTTCAGTTAATAGTTAGTCCCAAAAATAATATAAAAGTGCATAGTAAATCCCATTAAACATCCAAAACAGATAATATAATAGCATGGAATAATCAAAAATTACAGATACGTTGGAGACGTATCAAGCATCCCCAAGCTTAATTCATGCTCGTCCTCGAGTAGGTAAATGATAAAAACAGAATTTTTGATGTGGAATGCTACCTAACATAATTTTCAATGTAATTTTATTTATTGTGGCATGAATTTTCAGATTCAAAAGATTCAAGACAAAAGTTTAATATTGACATAAATATAATAATACTTCAAGCATACTAACTAAGCAATTATGTCTTGTCAAAATAACATGGCCAAAGAAAGCTTATCCCTACAAAATCATATAGTTTGGCTATGCTTCGTTTTTGTCACACAAAAATGCTCTCATCATGCACGCCCCCGATGACAAGCCTAGCAATTGTTTCATACTTTAGTAATCTCAAACTTTTTTCAACTTTCACGCAATACATGAGCGTGAGCCATGGACAATATAGCACTATGGGTGGAATAGAATATAATGATGGGGGTTGTGTGGAGAAGACAAAAAAAGAGAAAGTCTCACATTGACGCAGCTAATCAACGGGCTATGGAGATGCCCATCAATTGATGTCAATGCGAGGAGTAGGGATTGCCATACAACGGATGCACTAGAGCTATAAATGTATGAAAGCTCAATAAAAGAAACTAAGTGGGCGTGCATCCAACTTGCTTGCTCACAAAGAACTAGGGCATTTGAGGAAGCCCATTGTTGGAATATACAAGCCAAGTTCTATAATGAAAAATTCCCACTAGTATATGAAAGTGACAATATAAGAGACTCTCTATCATGAAGATCATGGTGCTACTTTCAAGCACAAGTGTGGAAAAAGGATAGTAGCATTGTCCCTTTTATTTTCTTTTCTTATTTGGACTTTTTTTAATTTGGCCTTCCCTTTTTTTCTTTTTGGGACAATGCTCTATTAATGATGATCATCACACTTCTATTTATTTACAACTCAAAGATTACAACTTGATACTAGAACAAAGTATGACTCTATATGAATGCCTTCGGCGGTGTACCGGGGTGGGCAATGAATCAAGAGTAACATGTATGAAATTATGCATGGTGGCTTTGCCACAAATACTATGTCAACTACATGATCATGCAAGGCAATATGACAATGATGAAGCGTGTCATAATAAACGTAACAGTGGAAGGTTGCATGGCTATATATCTCAGAATGGCTATGGAAATGCCATAATAGGTAGGAATGGTGGTTGTTTTGAGGAAGATATAAGGAGGTTTATGTGTGATAGAGCGTATCATATCACGGGGGTTGGATGCACCAGCGAAGTTTGCACCAACTCTCAAGGTGAGAAAGGGCAATGCACGGTACCGAAGAGGCTAGCAATGATGGGAAGGTGAGAGTGTGTATAATCCACGGACTCAACATTAGTCATAAAGAACTCACATACTTATTGCAAAAATCTACAAGTCATCAAAAACCAAGCATTACGCGCATGATCCTAGGGGGATAGATTGGTAGGAAAAGACCATCGCTCGTCCCCGACCACCACTCATAAGGAGGACAATCAAAGAAACACCTCGTGCTTCAAATTTGTCACACAACGTTTACCATACGTGCATGCTACAGGACTTGCAAACTCTAACACAAGTATTTCTCAAATTCACAACTACTCAACTGGCATGACTCTAATATTACTATCTTCATATCAACTATTTCATGGCCTCTTTTTTCCACACTATCTATTGCATCTGTCTCTCATACAATGTCTGTACATTCAACTATGTTTCCTGTTTATCAGCCATTTGAATTGGAGCGGGTGATGCCAGTATCTAGCGAACTAAAAACACGGTCTTCAAATTAAATAGTGCTACCTCTTGGTGGAGATAGCACCCCGGTTGTACATGCACAAGAACCAGCCCTACCACACATAACCCAAACTCTCACAGATTGTACCCCTACTACGATGGACAGAGAACCAGCTTCACCCAATCTAACCCCAACCCCAGCCGATAGTAACCCAGTTCCTGTTGACACAGCACCATCTCCACCACAGAGCTCCCAAACAAGAGCAGTTAGTAAGGCAGCTCCAGTGCCCAAAGGGCCAGTACTATCACGGCGAACCCCAACTCCACCAGTTAGTACGCCTATTACTGTGGAGGAAGCACAACCAGCTAGTCGTAGTTTAGCATCTATCGCATTTGATGTTGTTAAATCGTATGTGCGTATCTTCGCATCTTGGAAATATTATACTGAAGATGAAGGAAAATGCCAGTTGCAGGTGTTTGTCCAGGAGTTATGTGTAAGTAATGTTATTCATGGCAATTACTTTGCTTCGTCCCATACATCCTACCTCCATGATGGTTATAATACAGCAAATTTTCCTATTTCTCTCTATAGAGAAGGACCGATTTGGAAACTCAGGATAAGGTAACCTGTGCTAATACCTCTGCTATCTTCAAGAATGCTTGGTGACAGTATCGGAATTACCTGAAGAAAACGTACTTCACCGGCAAAGAAACTCATAAAATTCCCTTACGTTCTCCTAAGACACATTTACTGGACGATGACGTGGAATGCCTTGTTCTGTACTAGTCCCGAACCAAGAATGTGGTAAGGTCTATGAGCTCATTTTCTATTTTTAAGTATTATATTCTTGTGTCTTACTGTACTCTGTTCATGTAGAACAAGTGCCTAAACCTGAAGAACAACTGTTCTAATTTAAGATTCCATTGCTACCATAGGACATAGATATATGTTTGTTTGATGCTTTTATTATGTACTAGTACTTGGCAATAGAATACTTGGTAGTTTAATCCTGTCCACCTTACTAATGAACTGGTTCACCGAAATGAGTTTCATATACTAGTACATGCTAAACTTGTTATGTGTCTGCTTGTTTCTTCTTTTAGAATGCTGACAGAATATTGGGGAAGAGTGCCTTATTAAGCAACGGTAAAGGAAGTAATGCAGATAAGGTTCAGGACAGTGACACATCCTGTCTTGGTTTAGTGTTGGAGTTACTGGCCACTACCGCTTGCACAAGCTATTCAAACTCACTGTCTGAATCAGTTCGGTTTCCTGAGTCTCAAATACAAGCTGAAAGACATCGATCAGTTGTGCTGCGACAAGAAGCGGAAGGACTGCGGAAGTCCCTAGATCATTCAGATGCATACTTTCTGGTGCAACAGCAAGCGTTGGAGGATTTTAGCGCCAAACAGGACAAAGCTAATCAGCTTGCTAAGCTTATTGCCAGCATGGTGGATACCCAGGATAACGTTTCTTGAGCTCATTTGAAGTTGTTTCAGTTATGCTCTTGTTTTGCTGCCGCGTTTATTTGCACTGGTGGCCAATATTGACGGCCAGTGTATATGATATGCTGCTTTGTTCCCTATATTTGCACTGGTGGCGAACTTTGATGCCCAGTGGATGTAATATGTGTAATAGCCGTGATAGCCTAGCGTTAGTTGCTTGCTTATTTATTTCCTTGTTGTCTTGTTTATTTGTTTGCTTGTAGTCATTGCAGTTCTTTTTCCGCGGTTAACTAGTGGCTGCAATAACCTATTTTTTAAAACTAGGCCACAATAACCATGGGCTAATATTTACTGTAGTGACACTGGGCCTCCTACGGGCCGTAGAAACAGTGGGCCTTCTACGGGCCGTAGAAACAGTAGACCTTCTACGGGCCGTAGAAACAATGGGCCTTCTACGGGCTGTATCATAATGGGCCTTATACGGGCCGTATGATTGATTGGCCAAACATGGGCCAATAACAGGCCACATTATGGCCGTAAACGGGCTAGAGTTGGAATCGTCCGTTCATGGGCCGACCGTAACGGGCCATCGTTAATAGGCCGTATTTGATGACGCTATGAAAACGGCCCAACGTTTTAACGGACCACAAACGGGCCGACTGTAACCACGGGCTGAATTTGGCCCACAAGCAGTAACGGGCCGTAAGTAAACGAATGCTAGAAATGAGCCCAAGAATAAATGGGCTCTAATAAGGCCGAAAGATAACATGGGCTGGAAATGGCCCAACAGAATAACAGGCCGTTAATGGGTATAAAGTGATACACTGTTCATTACGGGCCAGTTTCACCACGGGCCGTTAATGGTTGTAAAGTGATACACTGTTCATTATGGGCCAGTTTCACCACGGGCCGTTAATAGGCCAAGAGTTACATAGGGCCTCATATGGGCCGAAAGACGTCATGGGCCATACATGGGCCAAAAGTGAAAACGGGCTGGAATCATATTGGATGGCCCAAATGACGCTATTGGGCCTAATTCGGATAGGGCGTAACGGGCCTTGGGTTAGCGGGCTGTAAATGGGCTTTATGCGAACAGGCCGTTAACAGGCTTTCCATGGGCCGGCCCACCACCTTTTGACCAAGTCAAACGGGCCAGCCTTTTCACAGGAATGGGCCTCTGTTGGGCCGTGCCACCTGTCGATGTATCATAGGCGCCTATCTGACCCACTGACGAGCTGACACGTGTTTCGTCCGGCCAATAAGAATTTCACACGTGGAAATTTCCCATTGGTCGGGGCTGTTAACGGGTTATCGGATCCAAAACCCGCCCCGATAGCTTAACGGTGTTCTATTACGGTGGATGCCACATGTCGGTCACCCTTGACGAAAGCACTTCTATGGCGCGCGATTTATCATCATGGAAGTGGACACTTCCGTGATGATAATTTTGGTAATGTCATGGAACACTTCTACGACAGCACAGGTATGAATATCTTGATTCTGTCATAAATTTGTGATGGATGTACATGCATGACAAAAAAAGCGACCTATTGTGACAAACACGTATCATCACGGAAGTGTATTTTTTTGTAGTGTGGTGAACTTCTTGCTCTCAGTATTTTTTATATATTCGGAAAACGTCTTCCGTGAAGTTTCAGGACTTTTGGAGCTGTGCAGAATAGGTCTCTAATATTTGCTCCTTTTCCAGCCCAGAATCCCAGCTGACAGCATTCTCCCTCTTTATGGAAACCTTGTAAAATAAGAGAGAATAGGCATAAGTATTGTGACATAATGTGTAATAACAGTCCATAATGCAATAAATATCGATATAAAAGCATGATGCAAAATGGACGTATCAGAGGGCATCATGACCATTCTTATAACAGTAACATACATATATATTGTCATATGATTTCTTATGCTAAAGTAACAATTCATTCACAATTTCAAGTATGAATCAAAAACTTCATTGAAAACTAACAAACTATAACCTCAGTCATTGAAGCAATTGCAATTTATCATAACATCGGAAAGAGTCAATATAAGAGCTTTTCAGCAAGTCCACATACTCAACTATCATTTAGTCTTTCACAATTTCTAACACTTATGCAATACTTATGGGTATGAAGTTTTAATCGGACACAGAGAAAGATAGGGGCTTATAGTTTTGCCTCCCAACCTTTTACCTCAAGGGTAATGTCAACAATAATAGTTCATGAAAACTTACATCCAAGTATATATATATATATATATATATATATATATATATATATATATATATAT